>NC_141540.1:52867500-53110000 GCF_021556685.1 Rattus norvegicus
GATGTTTTCACTTTTTTTTATTTTTAAGACATTTACTCTCTGTATAATCATACATTTTTTATAGTCATGTTACTTCGTAACAGAAAATTAAATTTACTTTAAAACATATACTGTTTGAGAGAATCAAAATTATTATTATAGTTTGATATCTTTAAAGTTTGAACATGATTATTAAAGAAGATTTTAATAGAACCATTTTTAAAATATTAAAAGTTTTAGATTTATTTTTTAATTTGAAGACAAGAGTTTTGCTACCTTGCCTAGGGTAGCATTGATCTCACTCAATAGATTAGGTAATTCTCAAACTTGCAATCCCACTTACCTCAGCATCTTGGGGAGGCATATTTATACCTGTTTCACAATTACCTTTTACAACATAAGCTTTTTTTCCAAAAAATAATTATAACAGTGATTAATGGGGTTGTTCTTTTTTTTGAAAAATATTGACTGTAACAAGTCTTGAGAGTTAATATAATTCTTTCAATTCAGACATGATACCTGAGGAAAGGATAAACTTTTCACATATCAAATCTTTTTTTATAAACAATTTGGCTTTATTTTTATGTATTTTTTATGTTTTTTAAAGATTTATTTCATGTATGTGAGCTCACTGTCACTATCTTTAGACACACCAGAAGAGGGCATCAAATCCCATTACAGATGGTTGTGAGGATGTTTAACAGGAGGATATGGGGCAAACTAAGACCATTCTTGGATACAAATGCTCAGCAGAGTGGCTCTGTCCCTATGGAGTACCAGTAAGAAAACTACCCACAATCATTCAACATCGAATACTAAAATATACTTTCCTAACCACAACAAGCACTCGATTTGAAAGTGTTGTTTGCCGAGTCATCTGTTTAAAAATATTGTGACTGGCCTCATCAGAGAGGCTTCTCCTTGTGGTCAGCTAACACAGACGCCTTCAACCGGTCAATGTGCACACAATAAAGGACTAGGGTGCTCAGTCATAATTGCATGATACATATCACACCCCTTCTCCAAGGCTCAGAGATCTCAACCAAAACAACTGTAAAAGCCAGAGGTTGTGGGAAACAACAAAGAAGCAGCATTCTCCAGACATGAGACAGCAGTTTCACAGAACTTGCAGGGATGGGGATAATGTGCTGTGAAACCTTAACCCAAGCAAAACTCAAAGCAGAGAAAGGAAGGTAGGCACAAAACCCTAGTGCTGGCTGAGGAACTCCTGGGATCTGATAGTTGTCGGTAGAGGAAAAGTCACCTCTCTTTATTGATGTGACCCCTGGTAGTTTAACCACACTCTAAGGCCAGCCCCACTCCCAGGATTAGTTGAGTAACACAAACTGAAGGATGGAGAAAATGGACATGGGGAGGGGTTGAGGAAAGGAAGAGACAGTGACCAAAGTATACTACATGAAATTCTTGACAAACTAATAAAAACATTACTTTAAAAAAAAGTTAGATCACCTACTTGTCCTATTGACTATGCCCTTTGCTGTTGACCCCTGTGGTTGAATTAGGGAAAAGCTGAAAGAAGGTGAGGAAGGAAGGACGCCCCATAAAATGACCAGCAGTCTCAACTAACCTGGAGCCCTGAGATCTCTCAGACATTGGGCCACCAACCAGGCAGTGCACACCAGCTGAGATGAGGCTCCCGACACATATACAGCAGAGGACTGCCTGGTCTGGGTACAGTAATAGAAGATGCACCTAACCCTCAAGAGACTGGAGGCCCCAGGGAGGGGGGAAGGTATGGGATGGGGAGAGTTGAGGAAAGAGGGTATTCCGGGAGGGGGGAGGTGGCTGGACTGTGAAGGACAATTAAAGGATCATAAAAATAGATAGATAAATAAACAAACAAGTAATTGATGTGCAAAAACAAAGCTAAATTCTGGAACGATGGCTTAGAAGTTAATAATAGCACTGTTGAGAGAGCCCGTGGGCAGCACCCCACGAGCAAACTTGAGCCTCGGGACCACAGGTAAAACCAACTTTTCTGCTGCAAGAAAGCTGTCTGGTGAGCTTGGGACACACGGAAGCAGAATTCCTCTAGGACTGGGCACATTCTGTGTTTACCGGAAATCCCACACCCGAGGATCCCGGCCTGCAGCAGCTCTCTGCTCCCAGACCCCGTGAGAGAGAGACCCAACCGCCTGGTCAGATGGGCACTCCTGAGGCTGCAGAGCAGAAGAGACCACCAACACTGCTCACCCCTGCCCACATCCCTGGCCCAAGAGGAAACTGTATAAGGCCTCTGGGCTCCCGTGGGGGAGGGCCCAGGAGCGGCAGGACCCCTGCCTGAGACACCGCCGGAACCTGAAGGAAACAGACCGGATAAACAGTTCTCCGCACCCAAATCCTGTGGGAGGGAGAGCTAAACCTTCAGAGAGGCAGACAAGCCTGGGAAACCAGAAGAGACTGCTCTCTGCACATACATCTCGGACGCCAGAGGAAAAAGCCAAAGACCATCTGGAACCCTGGTGCACTGAAGCTCCCGGAAACGGCGGCACAGGTCTTCCTGGTTGCTGCCGCTGCAGAGAGCCCTTGGGCAGCACCCCACGAGCGAACTTGAGCCTCGGGACCACAGGTAAGACCAAATTTTCTGCTGCAAGAAAGCTGCCTGGTGAACTCAAGACACAGGCCCACAGGAACAGCTGAAGACCTGTAGAGAGGAAAAACTACACGCCCGAAAGCAGAACACTCTGTCCCCATAACTGACTGAAAGAGAGGAAAACAGGTCTACAGCACTCCTGACACACAGGCTTATAGGACAGTCTAGCCACTGTCAGAAATAGCAGAACAAAGTAACACTAGAGATAATCTGATGGTGAGAGGCAAGCGCAGGAACCCAAGCAACAGAAACCAAGACTACATGGCACCATCGGAGCCCAATTCTCCCATCAAAACAAACATGGAATATCCAAACACACCAGAAAAGCAAGATTTAGTTTCAAAATCATTTTTGATCATGATGCTGGAGGACTTCAAGAAAGACGTGAAGAACTCCCTTAGAGAACAAGTAGAAGCCTACAGAGAGGAATTGCAAAAATGCCTGAAAGAATTCCAGGAAAACATAAATAAACAAGTAGAAGCCCATAGAGAGGAGACACAAAAATCCCTGAAAGAGTTCCAGGAAAATACAATCAAACAGTTGAAGGAATTAAAAATGGAAATAGAAGCAATCAAGAAAGAACACATGGAAACAACCCTGGATATAGAAAATCAAAAGAAGAGACAAGGAGCTGTAGATACAACCTTCACCAACAGAATACAAGAGATGGAAGAGAGAATCTCAGGAGCAGAAGATTCCATAGAAATCATTGACTCAACTGTCAAAGATAATGGAAAGCAGAAAAAGCTACTGGTCCAAAATATACAGGAAATCCAGGACTCAATGAGAAGATCAAACCTAAGGATGATAGGTATAGAAGAGAGTGAAGACTCCCAGCTCAAAGGACCAGTAAATATCTTCAACAAAAATCATAGAAGAAAACATCCCTAACCTAAAAAAAGAGATACCCATAGACATACAAGAAGCCTACAGAACTCCAAATAGATTGGACCAGAAAAGAAACACCTCCCGTCACATAATTGTCAAAACACCAAACGCACAAAATAAAGAAAGAATATTAAAAGCAGTAAGGGAAAAAGGTCAAGTAACATATAAAGGCAGACCTATCAGAATCACACCAGACTTCTCGCCAGAAGCTATGAAGGCCAGAAGATCCTGGACTGATGTCATACAGACCCTAAGAGAACACAAATGCCAGCCCAGGTTACTGTATCCAGCAAAACTCTCAATTAACATTGATGGAGAAACCAAGATATTCCATGACAAAACCAAATTTACACAATATCTTTCTACAAATCCAGCACTACAAAGGATAATAAATGGTAAAGCCCAACATAAGGAGGCAAGCTATACCCTAGAAGAAGCAAGAAACTAATCATCTTGGCAACAAAACAAAGAGAATGAAAGCACACAAACATAACCTCACATCCAAATATGAATATAACGGGAAGCAATAATCACTATTCCTTAATATCTCTCAACATCAATGGCCTCAACTCCCCAATAAAAAGACATAGATTAACAAACTGGATAAGTAACAAGGACCCTGCATTCTGCTGCCTACAGGAAACACACCTCAGAGACAAAGACAGACACTACCTCAGAGTGAAAGGCTGGAAAACAACTTTCCAAGCAAATGGTCTGATGAAGAAAGCTGGAGTAGCCATTCTAATATTGAATAAAATCAATTTTCAACCAAAAGTCATCAAAAAATATAAGGAAGGACACTTCATATTCATCAAAGGAAAAATCCACCAAGATGAACTCTCAATCCTAAATATCTATGCCCCAAATACAAGGGCACCTACATACGTAAAAGAAACCTTACTAAAGCTCAAAACACACATTGCACCTCACACAATAATAGTGGGAGATTTCAACACCCCACTCTCATCAATGGACAGATCATGGAAACAGAAATTAAACAGTGATGTCGACAGACTAAGAGAAGTCATGAGCCAAATGGACTTAACGGATATTTATAGAACATTCTATCCTAAAGCAAAAGGATATACCTTCTTCTCAGCTCCTCATGGTACTTTCTCCAAAATTGACCATATAATTGGTCAAAAAACGGGCCTCAACAGGTACAGAAAGATAGAAATAATCCCATGTGTGCTATCGGACCACCACGGCCTAAAACTGGTCTTCAATAACAATAAGGGAAGAATGCCCACATATACGTGGAAATTGAACAATGCTCTACTCAATGATAACCTGGTCAAGGAAGAAATAAAGAAAGAAATTAAAAACTTTTTAGAATTTAATGAAAATGAAGATACAACATACGCAAACTTATGGGACACAATGAAAGCTGTGCTAAGAGGAAAACTCATAGCGCTGAGTGCCTGCAGAAAGAAACAGGAAAGAGCATATGTCAGCAGCTTGACAGCACACCTAAAAGCTCTAGAACAAAAAGAAGCAAATACACCCAGGAGGAGTAGAAGGCAGGAAATAATCAAACTCAGAGCTGAAATCAACCAAGTAGAAACAAAAAGGACCATAGAAAGAATCAACAGAACCAAAAGTTGGTTCTTTGAGAAAATCAACAAGATAGATAAACCCTTAGCCAGACTAACGAGAGGACACAGAGAGTGTGTCCAAATTAACAAAATCAGAAATGAAAAGGGAGACATAACTACAGATTCAGAGGAAATTCAAAAAATCATCAGATCGTACTATAAAAGCCTATATTCAACAAAACTTGAAAATCTGCAGGAAATGGACAATTTCCTAGACAGATACCAGGTATCGAAGTTAAATCAGGAACAGATAAACCAGTTAAACAACCCCATAACTCCTAAGGAAATAGAAGCAGTCATTAAAGGTCTCCCAACCAAAAAGAGCCCAGGTCCAGACGGGTTTAGTGCAGAATTCTATCAAACCTTCATAGAAGACCTCATACCAATATTATCCAAACTATTCCACAAAATTGAAACAGATGGAGCTACCGAATTCCTTCTACGAAGCCACAATTACTCTTATACCTAAACCACACAAAGACACAACAAAGAAAGAAAACTTCAGACCAATTTCCCTTATGAATATCGACGCAAAAATACTCAATAAAATTCTGGCAAACCGAATCCAAGAGCACATCAAAACAATCATCCACCATGATCAAGTAGGCTTCATCCCAGGCATGCAGGGATGGTTTAATATACGGAAAACAATCAACGTGATCCATTATATAAACAAACTGAAAGAACAGAACCACATGATCATTTCATTAGATGCTGAGAAAGCATTTGACAAAATTCAACACCCCTTCATGATAAACGTCCTGGAAAGAACAGGAATTCAAGGCCCATACCTGAACATAGTAAAAGCCATATACAGCAAACCAGTTGCTAACATTAAACTAAATGGAGAGAAACTTGAAGCAATCCCACTAAAATCAGGGACTAGACAAGGCTGCCCACTCTCTCCCTACTTATTCAATATAGTTCTTGAAGGTCTAGCCAGAGCAATCAGACAACAAAAGGAGATCAAGGGAATACAGATCGGAAAAGAAGAGGTCAAAATATCACTATTTGCAGATGACATGATAGTATATTTAAGTGATCCCAAAAGTTCCACCAGAGAACTACTAAAGCTGATAAACAACTTCAGCAAAGTGGCTGGGTATAAAATTAACTCAAATAAATCAGTTGCCTTCCTCTATACAAAAGAGAAACAAGCCGAGAAAGAAATTAGGGAAACGACACCCTTCATAAAAGACCCAAATAATATAAAGTACCTCGGTGTGACTTTAACCAAGCAAGTGAAAGATCTGTACAATAAGAACTTCAAGACACTGAGGAAAGAAATTGAAGAAGACCTCAGAAGATGGAAAGATCTCCCATGTTCATGGATTGGCAGGATTAATATAGTAAAAATGGCCATTTTACCAAAAGCGATCTACAGATTCAATGCAATCCCCATCAAAATACCAATCCAATTCTTCAAAGAGTTAGACAGAACAATTTGCAAATTCATCTGGAATAACAAAAAACCCAGGATAGCTAAAGCTATCCTCAACAATAAAAGGACTTCAGGGGGAATCACTATCCCTGAACTCAAGCAGTATTACAGAGCAATAGTGATAAAAACTGCATGGTATTGGTACAGAGACAGACAGATAGACCAATGGAATAGAATTGAAGACCCAGAAATGAACCCACACACCTATGGTCACTTGATTTTTGACAAAGGAGCCAAAACCATCCAATGGAAAAAAGATAGCATTTTCAGCAAATGGTCCTGGTTCAACTGGAGGGCAACATGTAGAAGAATGCAGATCGATCCATCCTTATCACCCTGTACAAAGCTTAAGTCCAAGTGGATCAAGAACCTCCACATCAAACCAGACACACTCAAACTAATAGAAGAAAAACTAGGGAAGCAACTGGAACACATGGGCACTGGAAAAAATTTCCTGAACAAAACACCAATGGCTTATGCTCTAAGATCAAGAATCGACAAATGGGATCTCATAAAACTGCAAAGCTTCTGTAAGGCAAAAGACACTGTGGTTAGAACAAAACGGCAACCAACAGATTGGGAAAAGATCTTTACCAATCCTACAACAGATAGAGGCCTTATATCCAAAATATACAAAGAACTCAAGAAGTTAGACCGCAGGGAAACAAATAACCCTATTAAAAAATGGGGTTCAGAGCTAAACAAAGAATTCACAGCTGAGGAATGTTGAATGGCTGAGAAACACCTAAAGAAATGGTCAACATCTTTAGTCATAAGGGAAATGCAAATCAAAACAACCCTGAGATTTCACCTCACACCAGTGAGAATGGCTAAGATCAAAAACTCAGGTGACAGCAGATGCTGGCGAGGATGTGGAGAAAGAGCAACTCTCCTCCATTGTTGGTGGGATTGCAGACTGGTAAAACCATTCTGGAAATCAGTCTGGAGGTTCCTCAGAAAATTGGACATTGAACTGCCTGAGGATCCAGCTATACCTCTCTTGGGCATATACCCAAAAGATGCCTCAACATATAAAAGAGACACGTGCTCCACTATGTTCATCGCAGCCTTATTTATAATAGCCAGAAAATGGAAAGAACCCAGATGCCCTTCAACAGAGGAATGGATACAGAAAATGTGGTACATCTACACAATGGAATATTACTCAGCTATCAAAAACAACGAGTTTATGAAATTCGTAGGCAAATGGTTGGAACTGGAAAATATTATCCTGAGTGAGCTAACCCAATCACAGAAAGACATACATGGTATGCACTCATTGATAAGTGGCTATTAGCCCAAATGCTTGAATTACCCTAGATCCCTAGAACAAACGAAACTCAAGACGGATGATCAAAATGTGAATGCTTCACTCCTTCTTTAAATGAGGAAAAAGAATACCCTTGGCAGGGAAGGGAGAGGCAAAGATTAAAACAGAGACTGAAGGAACACCCATTCAGAGCCTGCCCCACATGTGGCCCATACATATACAGCCACCCAATTAGACAAGATGGATGAAGCAAAGAAGTGCAGACCGACAGGAGCCGGATGTAGATCGCTCCTGAGAGACACAGCCAGAATACAGCAAATACAGAGGCGAATGCCAGCAGCAAACCACTGAACTGAGAATAGGTCCCCCGTTGAAGGAATCAGAGAAAGAACTGGAAGAGCTTGAAGGGGCTCGAGACCCCAAAAGTACAACAATGTCAAGCAACCAGAGCTTCCAGGGACTAAGCCACTACCTAAAGACTATACATGGACTGACCCTGGACTCTGACCCCATAGGTAGCAATGAATATCCTAGTAAGAGCACCAGTGGAAGGGGAAGCCCTGGGTCCTGCTAAGACTGAACCCCCAGTGAACTAGACTATGGGGGGAGGGCGGCAATGGGGGGAGGGTTGGGAGGGGAACACCCATAAGGAAGGGGAGGGGGGAGGGGGATGTTTGCCCCGAAACCGGGAAAGGGAATAACACTTGAAATGTATATAAGAAATACTCAAGTTAATAAAAAAAAAGAAACATTAAAAATAAAATTATAAAAATAAATAAATAAAATTATATAGAATATATACTAAAAAAAAAAATAATAGCACTGTTGCTTTTCTTAGAGGACAGGGACTCAGTTCCCAGCACCTACATTGTGGCTCACAAGAACCCATAGGGCACCTGTCACCCTCCCTTGACCTCTGTGAGCACCAGGCATGTACACAGTACACATGGATACACGCAGGCAAAACGTTCAGATGCATAAAATAAAATAAATCTGTAAGAAAACACTAAAATTTCTTCTAAAACAAACAAATGCAAAAATATAGTGGCCGCTGCTGTTTTCTAATGCAAAAAGTAATAAAGATTTTTCTCTACCTAAGTAGAAGATATTAATGGGTAGTTACTAAGTACATCAAATGCCCATAATCCCCCAAATGACTTGAGGGGGAAAAGAATGAAGAAATAGAAACATAATAATTGCCTCAAAACTTGATCATCTCATTAGATGCTGAAAAAGCCTTTGACAAAATACAACATTCCTTCTTCTTAAAAGTATTGGAGAGATCAAGAATTCAAGGTCCACACCTAAACATAATTAAAGCAATATTCAGCAAAGCAATAGTCAACATCAAACTAAATGGAGAGAAACTTGAAAAAAATCCCACTAAAATCAGGGACTAGACAAGGCTGCCCACTCTCTCCCTATCTATTCAATATAGCATTCAGAGTTCTAGCCAGAGCAATTAGACAACAAAAGGAGATCAAAGGGATACAAATTGGGAAGGAGGAAGTCAAGATATCACTATTTGCAGATGATATGATAGTATATTTAAGTGACTCCAAAAGTTCCACCAAAGAACTACTAAGCCTGATGAACAGCTTCAGCAAAGTGGCTGGAAACAAAATTAACTCTAACAAATCAGTAGTCTTCCTCTACTGGAAGGATAAATGGGCTGAGAAAAAAATTAGGGAACTAACACCCTTTACAACAGTCACGAATAACATAAAATATCTTGGTGCAACTCTAACCAAGCAAGTGAAAACTTTATTAACTTCTCTAATAAATCTTCTTTGGTAGAGAGAGAGAGATGTGTAGTAAATGTGTCTTAATTAGGATAGTTTATAATTAAAAATAAACATAATTTAAATGAATTAATGGATGAGAAAGGACCCTTGTCACACATTAGAAACTATCTGCATAGACAGTGAAATGTGGATTAGACTAAAAATGCTTTTATTATTTTTATATTTAAAATGAAAATACCATATGGCAGAATTTCTCTTACTACTTGACATGGCATCACAAAAATATCTTTTTTTTTTCTTTTTTCTTTTTTTCGGAGCTGGGGACCGAACCCAGGGCCTTCCGCTTGCTAGGCAAGCGCTCTACCACTGAGCTAAATCCCCAACCCCCACAAAAAATCTTAAACAGAAATAACATATTCCAGGGAACAGGACACGCTTGATACAATGTTATCACAGAAATTTCCTTTTTCTCACTATGACTTAAAGTGTTCATAAGAGGAGAACTTCAAAAAAATAATGAGTAAACTAATATTCCATAATCTTCTTCTGTACAAATCCTTCCACCCTTCCTAGTGGGAGTGTGGTTTCCAGACGTACAGCATCACTACCTGGTGCCTTGTTTAAAAAATTGGACGAAGCCCAGACTCCACTGCAACCAATAGAAACAGAGCCCACACTTTGACCGCATCCCCAGATGATGCACATAAGGCACACTGAAGTCTAAGAGTGTTGTCCTGTAATCATCACAATGAAGTCACATGAATTTACTAGAAAGGCAAGTAAAAGCAATTCACATAACTGCTCTGCCTCTACCACATGGGAAGACTTAAAAAAAAATGGCAAACCAGTGACTTTTAACTTTATAATTTGGTCATAGTTATGCTAGTCTCTAAGAGAAGCCCAAAAGAAATACAATACTTTGTACTCAAGTATAGTGATATATGATCTAATTGCACAGAATATAAAATAATCAGAATAAAATCAGCAACCTGTTTTGTGTGGTGACTGTTAAAACAATAAGACAGAAGAACCAGGTGGATAATTACAGGTTGGAAGAGGCAAGTAACAGAACGCACATTGGTTGCTGTGCCTTTCGTATTCTCCAAACATCAAGCAGCACACATACCGAGAAACGAAACAGCATTTCCAGTCAGACATGTTATTGACTGAGCCACTGAAAGAGACATAATGAAGGCTATTTCGACAAACTCTTAGCTTACATCATCACAGATGAAGAAAATTTAAAGCAATTCTCCCCACCCCCAAAATCAGGAGCCAACAGGGCTGTCCACCGCCCCCACTCATTTTTAGACACTATCTCGTGCAATAAAACAAGTGTAGAAAAGTAAAGAATGCAAGTAAGAAAGTAAGTCAAATATCCCCCATTTTCAGATGATAGGGCAGGTGACACAGCAGAATCTCCAGAATTCCAGCAGAAAATGTGGAGAAACGAGATATAATTTTGCCAAATGGGAGGAGACAAAGTCAGCTTACAAAACTCAGGAGCCTTTCTCTACGTTCGATAACAAAGATGTTGAGGAAAAGATCCCACTCACAATAGGCTATACAAATTAAAATATCTAGAAACAAACATAACCAAGGAAGTGAAAAGCTTCTACAGTGACATTAAATCTCTGATTAAAGTAATTGAAGAAGACACTAGATGAAGGAAACACCTCCCATCCTCGGGAATTGATAAAATTACTATTGTAACATGGCATTCTATCAATTTTAAATCCAATGTGACTGCAGTAGAGATCTTCACATCATCTTTCAATTGGGGAAAAACAAAAACAAAAACAGTGCCAGACGAACTGGATGTTCACCTGTAGAGGAATGAAATTAGAGCCATGCTTATCACCCTGCACAAAAATAAATTCCAAATGGATCAAAGACCTCATGGTGAAACCTGAGGCCCTGGTGAAAGTATAGAAAATAACTTTCTGAATCGGACGTCACTTGCTTGGGAAATAGGGCCAAAAAACAAACAAACAAACAAACAAAACAACAAAAAACAACATCATCAAACAATGGCAAATGAGACTTTACAGAACCACTTTAAAGTGAAGAGGCGACAGAGTGAGAGACTCTTTGCAAGCTGATGGAGGATTAATATCCAGATTATACGAAGATTTTCAAAGCAAAAGAATTATAAAAACAAATGACCCAGTTCAAATGCCCCAGATCTCAACAATAACAACAAAAAAAATCATACAAGAAGAAATAAAAATAACTAAGAAACATTTCAGAAAGAATTTTAACATCCTTACTAATAGGGAAGTGAAAACTAAAATTATTTTGAGATTTCACCTTACCCCATTGAGAATGGTTAAGATCAAGAAAACAACTCAGGACAAATGCTGAAGAGAATCTAGGGGAAGGGGAAATACCATTGGTAGGATTGCAAACCGCAGTTCTGGAATTCATTCTGGAGGATGCTGAAGATGTTAACAATAGATCTACTGTATGATCCGGATATATGACTCTAGCATGCATCCGAAGGACTGCCATGCCCTACTCAGGGATACTTGCCCACAGTTACTCTATTCACGGTAACTATGGAACAAAAACAACCTAAATGACCCTCAACCGACAAATGAATAATAAGATTTGGCATATATTCACATTTGTTCTACTCATCTGAAAGAAAAACTGAAATTAAAATTTGGAGGTGAATGTAGCTAGGAAATACTATACTGGATGATTCGACTCTGTCCTAGAAAGACGAATGCTACATACTCTCATTTATGGATGCTAGTTCTGAATATTAATATACAAGTATATAACCTGGAGTAGCTATGAATACCAGGAAAGTTTAAAGAAAAAGAAAAGAAAAGAAACCATGGTAGTAGGGAGAGAAGGAACTTTAGAAATGGATTAGTAGCAAGCATCCTGAGATAAAGAGTATCACTCCCTAGGACATTTTATATTTTACTACCTATGTATGGTTGAGCTATTTCATTTACAAAATTAAAGAGTTTTAGTTAAGAAATTGATATTTCATTATTAACCTGTTTTAAAATTTCTCTTTACTAGGACAAACTGAAATAAAATTTATTTTAATAAAAAAAAAAAGAAATGGATTAGTAGAACACTGGTGCTGTGAAGGAGGATGGGAAAGCTCAATGGTGGGTGAAAAAGAGGCCAATCAGACAGTGATGGAAGGAGGATAAACATTACAAAGGATGCTTGAATTGAGTTGTTGGTCAATACCCAAATGCAAACCCTATCCCAAGGATGCAATAGTGGCACATATATCTTGAAGGTAGCCAACAGTTTGGGAGTAAATACTGTGCAACCGGATTTAAAGCTTATTAAATAGATGGGAATTCATCTGTACAGCTTGCCAACTAACAGTGTCTAATGAAGCCATGACATCTAGAGGAGATCATATCGCTGCCACTTTCCTAAAACAATTAAATTTCTAGCTTTCTTTAAATATGTATTCTATAGCTACAGATAAGTATGGCTCCCATCTCTCATTAAAGAGGTTCTTTTGACAGCAGATAGAAAGCCAAAAATGGTGAAATGGCAAAGAAAAACTGATGATGAGTTGTCCAACCCTAACCAGAAGGTCTAGAACCCAACACCCATACCTAAAAGTCAGGAATCATTGCAGAAGACGTGGAAATATGGTACGAGCCAGAGGACCAAGATGTCTGCTGTGCACTAGTGCCTTCTGGATGTGACAGAAGACCTGCACACATGGACTCTCAAAGATGCTGTCACCTAAACAAGGCTAACGACAAAACTAGTTGAAGTGCACTGTGAATAGTGTAAACCTCATTAGGTCCTACCCCTAGATAAAGATCTAAGGATAATTAATGGCTCCTGTGAAAGGGAAAATCGGTCTTATATAGGGAGAAGATCCCTGATCCATTATCCAACCACTTGGATTAGCTCTAAATACATGAACATATAAGTAAGATTAAACAAACTCAGCAAGCTGAATGTATACATATGTGTGTCTGTGTGTGCACGCATGTGTGTATATGTGTATACATAGGTATGAAACGATAATTAAAGAAAAGCTCATAAATTTAAGAAAGAGTTAGGGGGACAGGAGAGGAGTTTGGGGAGAGAGGACAAGGTGGAAATCATGTAAATGCAGCACACATGTATGAAATTTAAAATATAAAAAATTAATTTAAAAATATACTTGACAAATGCCATAATTATGTAACACCAAATCCATTCCTATTTTTCTATAAGAATCTTACAATCATCTATAAATGACAACTCCCTGTACAAATGGTAATTCAATGATACTTATCATGACACTTGTGAGACAAGTACTCATAGAGATCTTCTTTTCTTTAATATATAAAGAAAAGCTTCATTCAATTTCATCGATTTTTAATTTTTGGAGAAATGTTCAAAATGGACCTTATACTCTACTTTCTTGAGGCAGGCTTATAGAACAGAATCACACATAGGCATAATGTGACATAAAAACTATATACAGAAAAATAGACTAATCAACTGTTGAATTATTGGGGTGTGGTGGTGTTCATTTTATTGTTCTTGTATGACTACATTGGAAGAATTACAATTTCTTTCATTTAAAAAATAATTCTGGAATCAGTAGTGTACAAACTATGCATATAGGTCATCTTTACTTTTTATACATATGAGAAACTTAAAGATTTCCTAACATATACAAATCCAGGAATTCGTCAAAGGATACCATCAAAATAGCAAAATGTATCTAGAAGCAAAAAAGAATCTCTCTTGATTTTAAATTCATAAAAATAAAATATATAAATTAATATATGTATACTTTCACACCAAAGTAACACTATTTAAAATAATTTCTATTTAATGAAAAATTATTGTGTAATCAAGCCCTTTCTACCACTGGAGCTTGGTATAATCATTACTTTTAGTTTAAGGACAAGGCAAAAGATAAGAGGTTAAAGTCTATCCCTTACAAATAAGAGAACTTAAGATAAGTTTAAAGCCAAAGAAATAAGTTCAAAATGACTACGATATTCATAAGTTTTATTAGTGGTGTATACTAATTATGGTATGCCATCAATAGCATGTTGTTCTTCACATTGTCTTTATGCGAGGTCAAACAGAAAGCAAGTAAGTATGACCAACCTTTATCAAGAACACCTGGCAGTCGCTGATATAGTCATATTCCAAGCCATCAAAGGAATGGTAATGCCGGTCCCCATAGACGGTGCACACTGCGGGACACGGATAATACGTGCAGTTGAACATCCCTCGCCGACAAACACTATTGAAAAAATAACAAGAGTTACCTTATGGAGCAATTCGGTTCTAATTAGAATTTCTGTTTTCATTCTATGTACATGGGTATTTTGGCTGTATGTATTTCTGTGTGCCAGGTGTGCATAGCACATGTGACAGCCAAAAGGAAGGGTTGGATCCCCTGAAACTGGAAATCAAACCAGGGTCCTCTGAAAGAGTATCCGGTGCTCCTGACAGTCATCATTATCGCTACAGCAGCCTAAATGTGTACTCAGAAGCATTTGAAGTCACTAATCCTTATAGATATTGCCAAGTCATTCTCAGAATGCCTATTACATTGACACATTTGTCATGCATTTACATTTATAGTACCAGACAAACCTGGGACACGCACAAAACAGATCAGAATGAAAAGTGAACATAGGCCTACCAGCTCCTAGAGAGCACAACCTTTTAGATAGGTTAAGCTACATGGATGCTATCATCAAAATTTTATAATACCTGTGCCTATTTTAAGGAAACTTTAGCAAGACATAACTATTTACTATGCTCACTGACTCTCAAACAGACAAATGCCTATTGAATAGACCTCTCTCTCTTTAGAACACGCAGCATTTCTTATACTTGTGGTATTTATATTAGGTTACCAGATTTCTTCCTAGGCTGACAAAGATGCATTTAAAAAGCTATCTGTCTCCTCATTGAAAATAGCCATCCAACCCCCGAGGGCAGGCAGCTCCAATATGCAAGCTTGATTCTGATTCACTTTTGCTAGCCACACATGTCATGCCATGGCAGTAAAACAATGGAAAGTAATACTATTGCAGAGGAAAACTTCTGTGGAATAAATGTCTGATGTTACCAGGTGTAACATGGTGTAGTGATGACTTCCCCTGAGCCATATTCCCAGTCTTTCCAGATGCAAGGACAGCTTTCAGGAACATAGCATTTTCCTTTGTGCTCAGCCATCCTTCCAAATGAAAAGAAACATGATTAGAAAACCTGCAAGTGTCAGACGGTCTTGTGCTCTGTAATTTTAACATACTCGACACTGTCTTTTGCGTGGAAGAATGAATTAGGTTTTCCCTTTTATCCCCACGTGGTCCAGGATTAACTAAATGACAAGCACAGGATCAGATCTGACTTAACCTCTCATTATATAGCACCATAAATATAAAACAAAAGAGTACATTTCTAATATGTTGAGTTGTTCTAGAAAGAGCTCATCCGAATAGAAAGTAGGTGTCCTGGCCATCAGTGTTTGCTACTAAGAGAATCAGCATTGTCTGACCATCCCTGGTGAAACAGTAAATAATGAAACCAATAATGGTTTCTGCTAAAAAATTTAGAAAGCAAACAAACTTGTTTGTCAGTGCAAGGTATAAAATGATGATGGTTTGATTTAAGTGTATTTAAATGAAAGTAGACCAAAGTGTATCCCATTCCTTTTTTATTAATGTATTGTTTTGAATGTTACTTGGTAACTGATGGGTTTTTTTCATACCTAATCAAAAGCTAGGAGGAGAAGGAAGATAAGGTCATTTTGTTGGCTGGGAGGGAGCATGGAATGAATAGTAACTGGGAACCTATGGTGTAGCTGGTGTGTTGTGATGTGCTCAGCCATTCATGAATCAAATACGACCGCAATCATTTTAAAAGAAATTGAAACTTGCCCCACTGTTATTTAATAAGGAGGACCAGCATTTAAAGGCATTTATATTGACTTTTCTTGATTTTTCCTCTACTTTGCATTATTCCAGTGTAGTGGTTTCTAAATACATGTAGATATTTTGTAGCCACTGATCACGTAAGCTTCTCTGTGAAAATACATGGTATGCTGAAGCATTGTCTGCACATGAGCCAGAAAAGGTCATAGGGAAGAGAAAGTAACTTGAGATCGCCATCATCAACATTTTACTTGAAGTTTGTTTGCAATATTTCCCTAAAACAATCAGAGGCATTGCAGTGGATTTGCCTATTTCAAGGCAATTAAGGAAGGAGTCGTGGCACTTCTCTGCATTTCTGAATCAGGTTCAGCCAGGAAATAAATGTGAGGCTTGGACTCGAAGTCAAAGGTTATAGATAGTAAACAGCAGTAAACGCTCTGTCCGAAATAAAATTTTGATACAGATTTCACTGACCATGTACAATCACAATAAAAAAGATATATCGAGCAACATTTCAGGTTTTAATTATTTGACCTCAACAAATATTTTCTTTCCCTTGTCCATTTGACAAATTGTTTTCCTTGCTTATTCATTCTGTGGCCTGATTTCCACCAACCTTTTTTTTCCCCTCGTGCATGCTCTACTGTTTACTGTGTCCTTTCTCTCCCCCACACACCCTTCTCTTCTAAGCAGATTGATACCATTCCAAGCTACTTGCTTTTTGGAGCCATGTAGACAAAGGTGATTCTCCTGGGAGATAAACCACAAGACCTCCCTCCTGTGCCCTTGCTTTTTATGAGGTGATCCTGGGAATGTCTTTGTGGGACTTGTTCATTGAGGAAGAATGAGTGACCTGTTTACCTGAGATGGCCCCTCTTCCTCCCTCTCTCTTAGAGTAGATAGCCTCAACTAAATTGTGATTCATATGTATCGAATACACTCTATACCACACACACACACACACACACACACACACACACACACACACACACACATACACACATACTTATTAGTCTTACAATATCTTACATATCTTACAATGCCTACCTAGTTGGGTATAGAGAAGAATATGTGGGAGAACAAAAGTCATTCAACTAACAGCGACTAAGCTGGAATTTGAGCTCTGGTGTGAATGAACTCAGAATTCCCACTAAAAGTACCCCCTCCCCCCATTTAGCCTCAATAGAGTAACCTGTAACATTTATAATTAAAGTAGTTGTCTTCACTATTACAATTTAGTGTCGATGATAATTATTGCATCAATGGAATATAAACATATACATGATGATAAGCACATATATGTAGCTATATATTTATTAAACTAAATATTTTGGAGAAATCCCAACCTTTCCTTAAAATGTGTTCTTTCTTCTATTTGGTGCAGAACTCTAGTTATATGGCACAGTATTAAATTAACCTAGCAAACTAGTTACAACAGTCTGCTGGCTACCAACTCAACGGTAATTAACCACTACTCGCAACAAAGATTTTGGCTATTCTTGGTAAAAAGTATCTTTAAATTATTTTGAAGTGTGTGTGCATGCATGCATGCATGAGTGTGTGTATATGTGTGTGTGTGTGTGTGTATGCATTGTGTATACAGGAGCCTACATGTATCATGGTATGAATTTGGAGGCAACAACTTGATGGAATCGGCTACTTCCGTCCACCTTTATGTAGGTTCGAGAGAGCCAATTCAGGTCATTAGGCTGATAGGCAAGCTCTATAAACCACTTAAACTTATCTAGGTGGCCCCAAGCATATTTTTAATTATCCTTTAAATCGTGAATGCTTGTACTATCAAGAAAGGGGAACTCACCCTGCAGCACAAACGCAGCCACTGATGCAAGGCGAGGATGGAGCACAGGTGAAGTTCATGGCCAGGTTTGCACACGTGGTCTCGCAATTTATACCACCAGCTGGTAATTCAGGGTCAGGAAACCTGCAGTCAAAATATTCCTTCCCTTCTGGGCAGGCGTGGACTTCAGATACAAGCATGGAGACCATGGTTTTAACTTTGTATTTGGCGCAAATCTTATGCACAAATCATTCAAATAAAACCCATTGCCCAGATCATTGCTTTAGTGAAAGGACTCTCTCTTTCTGTGATCCTCGAGTTTATGAGCATTACCTAGCCAGAGTCTGTTCCATCTCACAATTCCCCAAAGCTGTCTCAAACCTGAAAACCTTAGCCACCTTTCCCCGCAATTCACTAAATAATTAGCATATAATTTCTTGACGTCAACAAGAAAAAAACAAACAAACAAACAAACATGGTACGTTGTTTACTTCAAACATGCCAATTTTTAAGGACTGAAAGCTACACTACATATTAAACATTCACATGACCATAATAAATACATGTTACTTCTTGATCTTGCCTTGGCCCGAGTCATTATTTTCATCTGTCTTTACTGCACTGTACAGAGTAGTACAGCGGCCCCTGTTACACCGCAGGACCCGGGATCAGGGTCGTAGGGGGTTGGGGAGGGGCACTGTTTCCCAGAAGGCTTTGGGGCTGTGAGAAATGAAATAAGACACTTGCATGGGACCACAAGAATAGATTGGTGAGGACTCCACTGAGAAAGCAGGCTACCTAGTAATCCCTGCTTTAACTGTGAGCTACCCTGCACTAAAAGGGGCATAATGAGGATTTCCAGTAGCTATTGTGTTTTCTTCGAGGCCCTGTAACATGACCCGTAAGGAAGCCCCAGACTGACCTAAATCCGGACAAAGTAAATCTAGAACGTGTAACTCAAAGGGCATTTCATTGTTTTGTTTTGTGTCTAAGGGATGGGGTCTCACTATCAAGCCCAGGTTGGACTGTAATTCCTGCCTCTGCTTTAGCCTCTTTAATGAGAGTAGACGCAAGCCACCTTGCTTGGCTCGAAACTGACTTACAATATCCCTGTCTAACAGAATGGAAACCAAGAGTTGTCAAATGACAACTATAGACTATTTTTGCCTATAATCTGACAAAAATACAGACCTATACAGTCCTCTGACTTGTAGATCTGCAGGATACATATTCCAGTGGAAAGTTATAGTCTAAGAGAAATAGCAATGGATATAGTTCATAAACCCTTTGATTTTATTTTATATTTTCATAGCATAGTCTTACATACGCCAGATGCTTCTAACTCTGCATCTGACCTTGAGACCTGGACGGCCTTGCCCCTGTTCCTTGGCGCTGGATTTCAGTACTGTGCCACCACACTCTTGCTCTTTACCACGTTCCATTTGTTACAAGTAATCCTAAAAACCTTGCTTACCAGACACATCCCAGAACCTAGAAGCACTGGCATTACCTCGGCCATTGGTAGGTATTCAGAATCCCTGGTATGGCTTCTCATTCAAAAATCAGAACCTAAGTCTTAATAAGATCACCAGGTCGTTGTATGGATACTAACGGCTGAGAAGTGTTGTTCTAGGATAGAGTTTTCTGCTTTCTGATCCAAGGCTATGTTACAACCAGTATCTGGGTAATAACGCTAAACCCTTTAGGTGGGGCTGGCGTTGATGATATAAAAGCTTCATGCCTGGCTGGCCATCTCTGTCTCTAAGCAGCCTCGTACACTGACTTCCCACTGTCCTACAAATACTATAGTTAGTGATGTGGAAATAGCCAGGAATCACTGGAACACTGTTCTGACTGCATGATACTACTATGTGCCCTTGCTTTAGTAAGGGCCTTACGAGAGTCTTCTGTCAGAAGACGATGAGGCAGTGTTTGACATACTTGCTCCCAGGAAAACCGTTCTCTGGGACTCACCAGTAGAGGGCGTTGCTGTCTCATCACATTTCACAGTCCCATTTGAACACTGGCTAGAAGTAAAGAAATAGTTAATTTATAGACCTAAATCTTGGGTTTTACCCAAACAAATTATTCCCTTCATTCCAGCTCCAAGACAGCTATCTAATTTTGACATATTTTATCGAACACCTCTATGTAAGGGGCCGTGTGAGGGACAGGGGAATTTAAAGCTCCACAGTATTTATTGTTAATAGCTTGACCCAGATGCTTATATTCTAGTAACAGAGGAAAATATACAACTAATTTATACAACATGACACACTCAATACAGAAATACATACACTTAAGATCTTAAAATTATATATTAAAAAAGCAATTAAAAATCTGTTCATAACCGGCATTTGGGTGGTCATAGGTAATAAATCCTGAGGTTATGACTTGTATCAGAGAGGAAGATTCCAGGTCTCTATGGAAATGCATAAACTACAAGATACAAAACACTGTTCTGCCTAATCAGGTGCCAGGAGATGAGGTGGGCAAGCAGAGGTAAAGCCGGCCCCTGCTCTGATGTTAGGATTCTTTTCTGGAGCTGAACTACTAAAAGCTTTCATCACAGAAGTGAGATGGTCAGTTTGAATGTCAGGACAATCATCCTGGCAGCATCACTGAAGACAAGGGTTGAGACACGGGTGCCATGCAATTGACTGTAACACAGGAGGTAAACCATGTAGAGATACGTGAACCTGGAAACTCCTTAAGGGTGTAACACAGTGGAAACATACACACACACACACACACACACACACACACACACACACACACACACCAGACCCTTGGAAACCCTGGCACAGATTTCCCTTCAGCTTTAGAGCAGACCATGTGTTTCCATGTTTGCAAAGTGAAGAAACCAACATACCAAGAGGCACATCATATGAAAACCACACACATGTATCCTTAAGCTAAAGAATGTCACTCAGAAGTGTGTTAGCCCATCCTGCCAATGTCATAAAGGAAATGAGACAGCCAGCTCTACACATCATACATCTGGGTCGGGGACATTTGACAGGAGTGCAAACAAAGTCACTACGCTAAATAATTTTATGTTGGGCAGTAAGGAAGGATGGATTTATCTTACTATGTTTTAATAAATAATTTTAAGGATAGTAAATTCAAAAGAAGGCTCTTCCAACACTCGAAGGAGAGCACAGACAAAGAGACTAATGTGCCATTGTTTTGGTTTGGTATATTTAGTCCCAAACTCATGTTAAGAATTGGTCCCCACAGTGATGCTGTTGGAAGGTGAGACTTTAAGAGGTGCAGCCTAAGTCACAAAATGGTTTGGCCATGGGAAACCACTTCTAAAGGGGATGAATATGCTTATTACCTGAAGTAAATCATTATTAATCTCTCAGAACTGAACCATTTACAAGGGTGGGTTATTACAAGATTTGGCTTCCTTGACTCTCTGTTCCCTGTGGACCCAACACTCTTGGACCACAATAACTATGAACTAAGTAAACCTATGTAAAGTGGCCGGTCTCTAGTATTTTGGTAGAGCAATGTAAAACAAAGACAAATTTTTAAAAGGGGGGAGGGAGGAGAAGGTGAGTGTCACTGTTCAAGCAGCAGGATGGGAAGGGAAGAATGGACTTCACCTCCATGAAGAAGATTAAAAACCAAGTTAAATCAAGGGTTGTTAGGAATTTCCAGGATGGGTAGGTTGAGCATGAGAACGAAGTCAAAAAGATTCTCAGAATCCTGCCTTAGGTAACTGTAGAGAGTAGTATAGACTACACAGGAAAGGATGCAATGGTTTCTTTGTGTTTTAATCAGGGGGTGGTGTGAAAAAGATGGAATTAATTATAAAGGCAGTTGAGTGTGAATGACAGTTTGCTGTTGATTCAAAATGAGCTGTGAAGCAAGGTCTGCAATCGAGCAAGCACTGCCAAGCCCAGTGCCTGGGCATAAATCCCAGCATTATTATCAGGTTGCTTAACCACATTTGCCTCACTCTGCTCATGTATAAATGGGAATAAGACGGCAGGACCTATACTCATGAGCGCTTAATTAATAATCCACGCAGCATGCTCAGAACGGTGCCAGGAGAAGAGAAGCCACGCAGTCCTGTCTTAATACAATTGCTGTCATTATCTACACATGGGGATCCACTGTGAGCACCTGCAGTGCAACTAGAAGGAGGATCCTGGGAGATAGGTGTCAATAAATGGGAACTACGTGAACGGAACCACATTCTTAACAGACAGTTCAGAAATAGAATGAGTGGTATTCTGTGAGTGTTGCTGAACAAGGCTTGATATGAAGATAAGTGACTCCCGTGTGTCTTATTGATCAGACCTAATCCAGAACTGATTTTTTTGAACCCTGTAGATGAGCCATGAACCTCTAAGACCTCAGGAAGTAGTTGGAATTACTACCCTATTCTCCACATCTACTAACAGAAGCTTATTTCAAAGGGCTTTTGTTTCACCTCATGATGATTAAATTTAGAAATCTATTCTGAAACTACCAGTACATGTCTCAGACATCCCATATTTTGAAGTAATTTATATAATATATATTCTTTTTATTTTAATTGGTTCTTTTATTTATTTACATTTCAAATGTTGTCCCCTTTCCCAGTCTCCCCTCCACAACCCCCACATCCCATTTCCCCTCCCTTTTGCCTCTAAGAGTGTGCTCCCCCACCCACCCACCCACCCACTCCCACCTCACCGCTCTAGTATCCCACTTCTCTGAGGCATTGAGCCTCTACAGGACCAAGGGCCTCCCCTCCCATTGATGCCAGATAAGGCCATCCTCTGCTACATATACAGCTGTAGCCATGGGTCCCTCCATGTGTACTTTTTGGTTGGTGGTTTAGTCCCTGGTAGTTCTGGGTGGTCTGGTTGATTGATACTGTTGCTCTTCCTATGGGGCTTCAATCCCCTTCAGCTCCTTCAGTCCTTCCCCCAACTCTTCCATTAGGGTCCCCAGGGTTCACCTACCATAAGCCTGAGGGTGTTGGGATGAGTTCCCCTGGCTGATAAATGCTCCCCCTATAATGACAGCGGCAGTGATATCTATAAGGGAAAAGGTGAAGTAAATAAAATAAGATATTTATTTTTTCCCACAGAAACAAAATCACAGATGACGCTGTGTCCTGTAATTGGCCACTGTAGACTTCTAACACTCCATGGGACTGCACAAAGCTATGTTGTACAAACAACAGACAACTAACCTGACATAGTAGCTATAGATTTGAAGTCCCCAAATAGATCTGGACTGTTTGCTTAGTCCCAAGAAAAGTCACTGAATGAACTTAGGAAACACGCATCTGCTGTATATTTTAACCCTATGTGCAAAACAAAAGTCTTCACTTCCTGTGAGGGCTACGAACCGTCTGAATGAGAATAGTGAATACAAGTCTACCACTTGTATGAAAAATATAAATCTTGTTTATGGTTAGGGTATGGAGAAATCAAGTAGGAATAAACTTCAGGGATAACTAGTACTTTCCGTGGCTTTCTGTGAGTAGCTCACCATATCATTAAGCAAAAGCAAATGTGTGTGTGTGTGTGTGTGTGTGTGTGTGTGTGTGTGTGTGTGTGTGTAGTACTTTCCGTGGCTTTCTGTGAGTAGCTCACCATATCATTAAGCAAAAGCAAATAAAGCAAATAAAGCAAATGTGTGTGTGTGTGTGTGTGTGTGTGTGTGTGTGTGTGTGTGTGTGTGTGTGTATCAAGAGCGTACGTTCATTTGGCCTCTCAGAAGAAAAGCAGACACCATCTGGTATTGTCAAGCCCCCTCTGTGACTTACATGGGCACACAAAAGTTAAGTGTGTCTTCATAGAATTTGCCTTCAGGACAGTTACAACCTTCAGCACAATCTTCTTTGCACTGCTCAGGGGAGGAGAGAGAGGTGCAGGAACGGAGGCAGAATGAGGAACAGTGGTGGTACAGCATGCCCTTTTGACACACCACGGCTGTGAACAAACAAGTATCACATAAGAGACGACAGGAAAGAAACATGTTATGTTCATTCGTACACCCAAAGAAATACTTGAAGCAATCCCACTAAAATCAGGGACTAGACAAGGCTGCCCACTCTCTCCCTACTTATTCAATATAGTTCTTGAAGTTCTAGCCAGAGCAATCAGACAACAAAAGGAGGTCAAGGGGATACAGATCGGAAAAGAAGAAGTCAAAATATTACTATTTGCAGATGATATGATAGTATATTTAAGTGATCCCAAAAGTTCCACCAGAGAACTACTAAAGCTGATAAACAACTTCAGCAAAGTGGCTGGGTATAAAATTAACTCAAATAAATCAGTAGCCTTCCTCTACACAAAAGAGAAACAAGCCGAGAAAGAAATTAGGGAAACGACACCCTTCATAATAGACCCAAATAATATAAAGTACCTCGGTGTGACTTTAACCAAGCAAGTAAAAGATTGTACAATAAGAACTTCAAGACACTGAAGAAAGAAATTGAAGAAGACCTCAGAAGATAGAAAGATCTCCCATGCTCATGGATTGGCAGGATTAATATAGTAAAAATGGCCATTTTACCAAAAGCGATCTACAGATTCAATGCAATCCCCATCAAAATCCAATCCAATTCTTCAAAGAGTTAGACAGAACAATTTGCAAATTCATCTGGAATAATAAAAAACCCAGGATAGCTAAAACTATCCTCAACAATAAAAGGACTTCAGGGGAAATCACTATCCCTGAACTCAAGCAGTATTACAGAGCAATAGTGATAAAAACTGCATGGTATTGGTACAGAGACAGACAGATAGACCAATGGAATAGAATTGAAGACCCAGAAATGAACCCACACACCTATGGCCACTTGATTTTTGACAAAGGAGCCAAAACCATCCAATGGAAAAAAGATAGCATTTTCAGCAAATGGTGCTGGTTCAACTGGAGGTCAACATGTAGAAGAATGCAGATCGATCCATGCTTGTCACCCTGTACAAAGCTTAAGTCCAAGTGGATCAAGGACCTCCACATCAAACCAGACACACTCAAACTAATAGAAGAAAAACTAGGGAAGCATCTCGAACACATGGGCACTGGAAATAATTTCCTGAACAAAACACCAATGGCTTATGCTCTAAGATCAAGAATCGACAAATGGGATCTCATAAAACTGCAAAGCTTCTGTAAGGCAAAGGGCACTGTGGTTAGGACAAAACGGCAACCAACAGATTGGGAAAAGATCTTTACCAATCCTACAACAGATAGAGGCCTTATATCCAAAATATATAAAGAACTCAAGAAGTTAGACCACAGGGAGACAAATAACCTTATTAAAAAATGGGGTTCAGAGCTAAACAAAGAATTCACAGCTGAGGAATGCCGAATGGCTGAGAAACACCTAAAGAAATGTTCAACATCTTTAGTCATAAGGGAAATGCAAATCAAAACAACCCTGAGATTTCACCTCACACCAGTGAGAATGGCTAAGATCAAAAACTCAGGTGACAGCAGATGCTGGCGAGGATGTGGAGAAAGAGGAACACTCCTCCATTGTTGGTGGGGTTGCAGACTGATACAACCATTCTGGAAATCAGTCTGGAGGTTCCTCAGAAAATTGGACATTGAACTGCCTGAGGATCCAGCTATACCTCTCTTGGGCATATACCCAAAAGATGCCTCAACATATAAAAGAGACACGTGCTCCACTATGTTCATCGCAGCCTTATTTATAATAGCCAGAAACTGGAAAGAACCCAGATGCCCTTCAACGGAGGAATGGATACAGAAAATGTGGTACATCTACACAATGGAATATTACTCAGCTATCAAAAACAATGACTTTATGAAATTCATAGGCAAATGGTTGGAACTGGAAAATATCATCCTGAGTGAGGTAACCCAATTACAGAAAAATACACATGGTATGCACTCATTGATAAGTGGCTATTAGCCCAAATGCTTGAATTACCCTAGATGCCTAGAACAAATGAAACTCAAGACGGATGATCAAAATGTGAATGCTTCACTCCTTCTTTAAAAGGGGAACAAGAATACCCTTGGCAGGGAATACAGAGGCAAAGATTAGAACAGAGACTGAAGGAACACCTTCAGAGCCTGCCCCACATGTGGCCCATACATATACAGCCACCCAATTAGACAAGATGGATGAAGCAAAGAAGTGCAGGCCTACAGGAGCTGGATGTAGATCGCTCCAGAGAGACACTGCCAGAATACAGCAAATACAGAGGCGAATGCCAGCAGCAAACCACTGAACTGAGAATAGGTCCCCCGTTGAAGGAATCAGAGAAAGAACTGGAAGAGCTTGAAGGGGCTCGAGACCACATATGTACAGCAATACCAAGCAACCAGAGCTTCCAGGGACTAAGCCACTACCTAAAGACTATACATGGACTGACCCTGGACTCTGACCTCATAGGTAGCAATGAATATCCTAGTAAGAGCACCAGTGGAAGGGGAAGCCATGGGTCCTGCTAAGACTGAACCCCCAGTGAACTAGATTGTTGGGGGGAGGGCGGCAATGGGGGGAGGGTGGGGAGGGGAACACCCATAAGGAAGGGGAGGAGGGAGGAGGATGTTTGCCCGGAAACCGGGAAAGGGAATAACACTCGAAATGTATATAAGAAATACTCAAGTTAATAAAAAAAAAGTAAAAAAAAAAAAAAGAAAATACAGATCATTAGACATACACTATCTTACATCAGTGAGCACATCACAGACTTGAAAACAAAATGAAATAAATGAATGAATAAATATAAGGTAGGCAGGTAAGTAGGTAGGTAGGTGGGTAGGTGATCTCCTTCATCAATTATCAATCAAGAAAATGTCCCAGTGGCACTCATAGTTCAGTCTGAAGAAGGCAATTACTCAGTTGAGATTCTCTTTTTCCCAGATGACCCTAGTTGTACCAGGTTGACAAAAGCTAACCAGCTAACCAGTATAGTCATCATCCTTATCATACTCTTGAAACCTAAGTAAGCAATTATTCCTCTACAAACATTATATATATAATATCATGTTTTATCATGTTTATACATTGTTTTGAAAACAATTTCTCTTTAGATCAAATGGAACTGAAAATGGCAGGCTAATTAAAATAATCTAAAATATATCTGCACAATGACAACATCAGTTGACATATCGATGTCTATGGTGGAACTCTCATGAGTTCCTACCCCTAGATGAAGACCTATAGGCAATGAATGGCTGCTGAGGGTCAGTCTTCTCCAGAGACCATCCCCCATAGGCTATCTAATTCCAAGTGCTCATCCTAGACACATACACAAATAAGCAATATTAAAGGGACTCGTATTCATAGACATATATGCAATGATAACAATTACACGAGAGGTCATAACTTTGAGAGGGGGTCAAAAGACATGGGAGGAGCTAGAGAGGGAAAAGGGAGCAAAATGACATAGAGAATTCATGTTTTTAAAATTTCCCAAAACAATATACTAAGTTAAAAAAAATTAAATGAGAATTTCAAAGAATAAAGATACTACTTTTAAAAGGTTCCCCTTTATTTAAAATAAACGAAAATCTAAAACTCCCCGAAACAAATACTTCTACCATTCTGATTCAAATGTAACCAAATGATGTTAGGTGTGTAACTTGGTGGAACAGGAATAGAGAGTGTTTCCAGATGCCGTAAATAAGGAGGGAAATAAAACACAGAATCTGGAGCAGAGGAGAGGAGTGTGAATCCTAGGTGTCTTAGAACTTGGATTTCACTCATGTGGAAATGGAAAATCCTTTATAAAACAGAACATTGGAAAAACCAGGATGGAGAGGTGCCTTACCATTAAAGGGTCACAAAAGAAACACCAAGAAATTGGAAGTCTCAGGTTGGGAGAGACTTGGAGGCTCATCATTAATGATTAGCTCTCAAGAAAACATGAAGGAACTGGAAGACCTTTAAGCTGATTTCTCACAGATGAGAAGCCCCAACTGAAGGAAGGATTAGAGCAGTCAGAAGGTATTCTGGATACTGGACCAAAAAGCTCCTGTTTCTGGCTATGTGGTCTCTGGGCCCTGCTCTGATAGCAGCTAAATAATGAATGTAACAAGTTTTCAGTAAACTTACGAAAAACAACCCCAGGAAGCCCAAGGGTTGTAGATAGAAAAATAAACATAGGAAACTACAGAATCTCTCTACCTTAAATGGAACAGCAGGCGCCATAATCAGGAGTATTAGAGTCAAAGAACATGAAACAGACACTGCCTACGACACATTGGACCTATTTAACCACAGATAAGCTGTGTCTCAAAGCATCCTCTTGTTTCATAATCTTCAATACTTAGATATAGCATTTCCAAGATAAGAATATTTTTTTATTTTTTCAAACTATCCTTAACGCTTCTTTCAAGATACACAATCATACTCTAACTTAGTAACCAATAATCCACAGTTATGAACGTTTCTCGCTGTATGTGTCTGTCTTCCTCTCCCCCTCTTTCCCTTTCTCCGTCTTCCATACCTCCCCAACCCTCCCTCCTCTAGTTCCACGAGTTTAAATAAAGGGTCTCTCACTCACTAAGCAAACACATTGTACTCAGTCCTACATTAAAAGTTTTTTCTTCTAGCATATCTCTTGGTGTTCAGTTGTTTTCAGTAGGTATACACCATAGGAATATTTCAAATAATGTATATACAATCTTGACATCTCTTTTAAAAATTGAAGGCCTCCATTAGGAATACGAAGCTGTCTAAAGAGTTACCTGGTCATCTGTCCATGATGTCATACTCACCACAGAACGAGATCTGAGATCTAAAGTCAATGGGCACACCGCGCTGACCACACAGGTAGGCATAATGGGCAAGAGCATTGCACAGGCAGGAGCTTCCGCACTTGCACGCGTCATGTCGACACAGCTGGTAGTACAGCCCTGGACTGACGTAGACGTGACAAGGAGCAAAGAGCTCCTGGTGGATGACATCACAGTGCGCTGCATATCCAACTAACAGACAAAGACGCCGCCGTGAGATTTCCCTATGCCAGGCCAGCAATTACCCTAAGAACAGGGTACCAAAACTACTCAAGTAGCTCCCTTTTCTAGAAACGTATCGTTTAAATGAGAGCTAGTAAGCTCAGCAGTTGTTTTTGAGCTCCCTCCCCCACCAAAAAAAATCTAGTGTACCTGAATAATGTATGCAATGGAAGGATCGATTGGCAGAAGTGGTAACCACAGTGAGTCCATGCCTGAGGATCACCTCAGGAAACTGTGAGAAACTGGGGCTTATCATCTCCAGGCCCCTGTGTGCATAACAAAAGTGGTCCCTGATAATGGATGTAATGACAAGTTTGTAGAAAACACCATGATCTCAGGAGGGACAATCACTGCATTCCAGTGGATTCTTGTGGGTAAAAAACAATGGAGCAGATGCCACTGAGTCACTTAACGCAGTGCACCCTGCCCAATGTCTGGCAAACACGAGAAGCTCAGTTGTGTTTGATTAATAAATTCATGTGTGACAAAAATGGAAAAATAAATGAATAGAAATTAGGGATTGGAATCCATTCATCCTGACATCTGTGAGATGTAATTCTCTCTATTTTTATTCAAAGCAGGTCCCTGCAACAGCACATTCAAGTCAGTGCTGAGCAAATCCGACTGCTTGGGACTGGACAAACAGGTGTGACAAGCTCGGGGAGATACTGTCTTCAGAGAAAGGAGACAAGGTGAGGTATGTGGTTCCGTGATGTAAGTGGACCTTACTGGAACTGATTCCCTCTGCCATAAAAATCACTCAGCCTTAGTATTGTCATTGTTATTGAAAGACTGATGGACATCAGATACTTTTCACTTTCAAGGAACAATGCTGAATGCACGTCAAGCATATTCATTTGTACTGTAACAATTTCATTAACTCTTTAAGAACTTAAACAATGTATTATCCCACTCCTCCCTCAACTCCTCCCAGATCCAAGGTATATTTATTAATAATAAATATCCTGGTAGTTACCCAAGTACTACTTTTTGCATTAAATTAGTGTGCATATGTGAAACAAATGACTATACACTGTTGTTAGACAAATGCCTCACTCCAAGAATCCTGAAAGAGCAAAATAACGCACTGGTAAGAACATTCTACTGGGCTCTAAGAATTTGTAGGTCAAAATGTATTTCCACGGTTATTAAATAAAGAGTAACTCAGGAAAATTCTTGTGAGAAAATATGCAGAGTCCTCTTGAGAGCAGTTGGCTTTTGTCTATTTTTTCTTTTGCTGTCTGTGGGAATTTACCTGTTTTGGGATCTTTATGAAATCACAGTTCACGGCAAAAGTAAAAAAGAAACTTCTGAAGCATATACCACAGAAGACACAGAGTGTGGGAGGAAAGGGATGAAAAACACAGGTAAGATGGTGCATAGTGACAGTTCTAAAATAAGGACTCGGCTGGAAGAGACAGCTTATCCAGTGAACCCCACCAAAACCTTCACATAGTAACTTAATAAGTAACAAAGTCACCACACTAGTAAGAAGGAAATCATCAAGGTTAGAAACAAATAAGATATGAGAAACCAAGTAAGATTAGCTGAAGAAGTAAATTTGCTCTTAAAATACTGGGATGAAATGGAGGAAAAAATGGAAATGGATCTAAAAGTAGTACATCATAAAAGCCAAGACTCTAGTCTACTCTCGAGATTAGGGAGAGACAGAGACACAGATAGGGAGAGATAAAGACAGAAACAGAAAGAGACTGAGAGGCATACAAAAAGAGACAGAGACAGGGAGAATGACAATCGTCATTGGGATAAAAAGATCGCTCTTTTTTTAAGTGTCGGGTGCAAGATTATCTGTTCTTCCCAGTACATCCGAACTAAGCCTGAAATAAAAACAGGCAGCATAACGCTCACACACAACCAGTACAAAATGTGGAGACTGAATATGGATTCCCAGCCCATGTTAGTAACATATAGAAGTTAACTCTATGAAAGTGGTAAACTAGGCAAAGTAAAATAAATAAATAAATAAATAAATAAATAAATAAATAAATAAATAAATAAATAAATACCTAACTAACATTAGATTTTGTCCAGAGAGACTCCTTTAATTGGGAAGGAAGCAAACTAGCCTTTGATTTGGTTTATAGTGACTTTAGTTTAAAATGTATTTGGTGGACATGCACATAGGTTTGTGTGTGTGTGTGTGTATGTGTGTATGTGTGTGTGTGTGTGTTTGTGTGTGTGTCCAAATTCTAAGCATGTGAGTTGCGTTGTTCCTGCAAATTGCACAGCTAGAGAATGATTATGTCAGACTGTTGCCCACTTAACAGAACGAGCCAATCTTTGGGTCGTGGGCCCTGCTTACAGAGCGATAGCAGATGCCGTGAATAGGAATAAAAACAAGACGTTATGAAACTGAAGTGGGGCTTCCTGAAACTATAACCGCGGTCTTCGAGCATTTCCTGCATCGGAAAACTCCAAAATGCAGCCTGTGTTTGAGAAGAAGAAAAGCCATAAATACCTACAATGTGTAAATTTTTAAAATGTAAGAGAATAGGTTGTTTGCTGTTCTTTTTTTTAAGTGTAACTGCACTTAAAAACCATGGATTTAGCACAGGATTGAACAAAATGCGCATAAGGAACGACAGGGCTCTAGTCTTAATGCATAAATAATTTAAAATCATAACATAAGATTATAAAGTCGGTAGAACATATTGGCCACTTCTACTGAGTCTACGTGTGGAGAGGAGGACTTACTGTTCTGTTGGTTAATATTGCAGGGATCCACCATCGGGACATGGACAGGCGCGAAACACGTGGAGGAAACTCTCCACGCATGCGCGTGAAGCTGTGGGGTTCCTTCGATCATGCCAGAAGGGGACCTAGAACAGCAAGAAAATGCTCACCAGAGTCGCTCTCGTCCCTCTTATTTGCATATATCTTTGAATATTCAAATAAATAAATTTTCTCTTAATGTTCAAACACGTCTTAGAAACTCAAATTCTCTAGTAGTTTTAGAGAAGTAAACGTGTCAGCTTCCCGTACTTGAGATTTTTTTTCAAGGGGCTGAATTATGGACATACATAATGTTTTTGGGTCTTCATTTCTGCCTCGTGAAAAGAATACCGTTGTGCCGATTTTTGTAAAGAAAACAAAAAGCCCAGAGAAATGCTAATCAGTTTCATTAAGCTGCTGCCCAAGAAAGCTAAGGATCAGATTTGGCTCCGCTCCAATAATCAAGCATCACTCACACTACCCCAAATTCAATCTGAGTGTACTTAAGGTGAATGTGGAAACGTAGAGGCGCATAGCTCACATGGTCTATTCAAGCTACAGACAAATAGTATAGAGTATAACAGTCTATACTCTTGGCTCATATCAATTTATGTTGGAAGGCCTGAAATACTAAGCGAACATAGATTAAAATTGGGTGAAAGTTGATGTAAAATTCTCCTTCCTTCACGTTTATTCATCTGTTCAGTTTCCTCAGCAGACCAGACCAGAAGAGAACCGCCACCCTTTTAAACTGAAGCCCTGAGGGCCAGCAGAAAGAACGGAAACAAGCAACCCCGGGAGGTAGAAGGTGGGGGGGGGGGGGGTACCCTCCAGAATGTACCAGAGATGTGGGAGGTGAAAGACTCTCAGGACTCAAAGGAAGAACCTTATATGAAATGGCCTACAGTGGGGAGAGGGAACTTGTTGAGTCCACCTCCAGTAGAAAGACAGGAACAAGTGAAGAAGGGGGTTGCTATCCCACAGTCAAAAACTCTGACCCAGAATTATTCTCTCTGAGAGAACTGCAGGGACAAAAATGGAGAAGAGACTGAGGGAAAGGAGGTCCAGTAACAGGCCAAAATTGGGATCTAGCTCAGTGTGGGGCCCCAAGGCCTGACACTATTATTGATGCTATGGCGTGCTTACAAACAAGGACCTATCATGTCTGCCCTCCGAAAGGCCCAACTCTTTTAGAGTCAGATGCAGATATTTACATCCAACCACTGGACAGAAGCTGCTGACCCCTGTGGTTGAATTAGGGGAAGCTGGAAGAAGCTGAGGAGGAGGGCAACCCTGTAGGAGGACCAGCAGTCTCAATTAACCTGGACTCCTGAGATCTCTCAGCTACTGGGCCACCAACCAGGCAGCATATGCCAGCTGATATGAAGTTCCCAACACATATACAGCAGAGGACTCCCAAGTCTGGGTTCAGTCAGAGAAGATGCACCTAACCCTCAAGAGACTGAAGGCCTCAGGGAGTGGAGAGGTCTGGTGAGGTGGGAGGTGAGTGGAGACATCTTCTTGAAGGTGGGAAAGGGAGGTGGGGGGGGTTGGAAGGGAGGTGGAGAAGAAGGTATGGGATGTGGAACAGTCAGAGGGTGGGCTGGGAGGGGGATAAAGTCTGGACTGTAAAAAAAAAGATTAAATAAATAGAGTTGAAAAATCAAAAAATAAATAAATAAAGTGAGACTACAGCATTTAGGGGGTCAAATGTAAAATCCCACCCTACATTTGTTAAATGATTTCACTATCAGACACTGCGCTCAACCCTGAAAAGACAATACAGATCTAGGCAGACCCAGGCTCCTAGGGGAATATATTGCCTTTAACCTAAGGTCTCTGCTCATGGCTACCATATGTCTGAAAGGAAGGGTGGGCCTGACCTCTCCTCTCTTAGTGCCCTCTAAGATGAGTGCTTAATTACCATCTAGCTGAGACTACTTCTTCAGAGACAGAGGAAGAAGATCGGCTACCCTAAACCCTCCTTCCTTCTTTTTTTCTATTTCTCATCGAATTCCCAGGATGCTAAAGAACTATAAGAAGCCAAATATCAAAGTCTCATTTTGTTCAGATGGAGGCACTAAAGGCTCAAGAAACTCCCTGACTTGTAATAACTTCCTTCCCCTCTGTGCCCAGCCCTCCTTCTCAAAGCCTCCTTCCAGGGAAAGCAAAATATCTCAGGGTTCCCAGGAGAAGCAACCCAGAGTCCAGCTCTCTTACTTCATTTAGTTGACTTAAAACAATAAATTTGTTAAAGATAGGAACCAGAATGTAGGCCTGTTTGTTTATTGTATTTCACTTTATAAAAATGGCCTTTCGGCTCACCAAGCTTACTTGACTTGCTCTAACGGGGCATGTAAAATAAATTCTCAATTAATATTTTTTTCCATTAAACTATGTTTGCAGCTTCACATTAACCTTTGTCAAGTAAAGAATTTTAACTACTTTACTTGGAAAGCTAAACAATGTTTGAGAGTTATCTGTGGCTGAAATATTATCCTGTACTCTTATCGGGCCCGAATGTTTATGCACGGAGGAGACTGGTGCCTGGAGACTGGCAGACAGATCTACCATTTGTTAAACACTGACTGCTAACCCGTTCTGACAACAAGGCCAGGAAAGAGGACTTTAATGAGCCTAGCATGGTTTCTATTTTGAAAAATATGATAGAGACATTGTTATTCTAACCTGAAGTAAATAAAAAAAATAGTTAAACGTAAATAAATTACATGAGATAGTGTAAAATAAATGTCACTTCCTAAATTTTTAATTAAAATGTCAGCTCTCATTGCCCGTTCAGTGAGCTTCTTGGTGCACTATTAAGTTCTGCTTAGTTCAGCTGACTATCCAGGGTAGACGGGAATCCTGTAACTCTAGCGACCAAGGGTACACTCCTAACTCTCATAACCCTGGCCATTTGGTGTGAACAACTGATAAATGATGTTTTCCTCACAAGTGATCTAGATGCAATTCTGGCAAGATGTAAACTAATTTTTTAAAAGCAAACGATGCTTGAGTTGGTTTGGATGTAAATATTAGAAAGGGAAGACCCACAGAGGGAAAGATTGTCTGAGAAGGTACTCAAACGTTCCTCAGCAAACCACTCCTTCCATGACATGGTCCCTGGATGCTCAGCCCACAGAGACCCGGAAATATTTTTGGCTGTGACCACAAAGGGCAACATCTATTCTTCTGAAATTACCTCAATATGTTATGTGCATTTTTGGTTGTGGCTTCACATAGCACTGAATATTTCTTCACTAGAATCTTTTCTATTGATACTGTGGGCCGGGTTAGATTTGTATGTATTTAGGATGTACAGTATAATTCTTTAAAGTTACATGTGTCTACTGTGTAATGGCTGAGCCAAGCTGAGGAACACAAAGGGCACCTCATATTCTTGTCATTCTTGCATGAGAAAGTTTGTTGTCAGCCTCTTGGCCACTTCCAAGTATCCATCGCATTGGCTCTTGGTATCATGCTGAATCATCCACTGAGCGACAAGTCCCTTTCATTAACCCTACCCTCAGCCTGGCTCAGCGCCACTTCTGATGGCCATCAGAGGGGATATTTTTCAATTTCGTGGTTAGCTCCCTTCCTGACAGTGCAACCCAAGTTCCTGGAGGATGAGCGCACTGTCATTCCACTTAACTGGTTCCCAATGAGCCTCAGGCCAAACCACTAACACTCATCACATGACCCTGAACCAGGAACTTCTGCTCCTCATGAGGAGTGGAAAGCACATTTTCCTGTCAAGGGAGACTAGCAGGCTTTATTGCTTTTCTCCCAATGCAACACCATTTTTCATAAAATCTGATGAGCTTAGGTACCAAAGTTTGTCTTATAACTAACAGCACCACCAAATAACACTTCACAGTTCAACTAACTGACATTAATACAAATATATTATATGCTATATATAATATAAATACAAAATGCATTTATACAGATGCAGGACAAACAGGTTTTCTAAAAAGGCTTGCAAGTTTCTAAAAGCAGACCACAGGACTCGAAAGGCAGCAGAAGAGAGACCAGGAGGCAGCAGTTAGCCCACATCCTGAGATATTGCATAAATTCAAGCCTCGCTCCAGGATGTGCGCTAACTCCCAGTTTCTTAAACTGCAGTCATGACCCAGGTAGAATCGGGTGAACAAAGGGAGAGCATGAGACGTTTGGCAATATCCAAAGGTCTCTAAATGTGCGATCACCCAAACCGAATCCCAAGTCAGATCAGGCCACGTGTGAAGCACACACCTGTAATGCACTTGAGAAGTAGAAGCAAGATCAGGAGTCCAGGGCCAGCGTTGGCTACACTGCATACTTGAATCCAGCCTGAATTACGTGAGACCTTTTCTTGTCCTTAAAACCCATTTACAAATTGGTAGTGCACGTTTATAATCCCAGCACTGGGAGGTAAAACCAACTGGATTCCTGGTGCTTGATAGCCTACCCTACTAGCCTACACTAATCAGTGAGTTCCAAGCCAATAGAAGTCCTGACTCAAAAAAAAAAAAATAAGGCGGATAGCATCTGAGGGGCAACACTCAATGTTGACTCCTGGCTTGCATAAACACACACACACACACACACACACACACACACACACACACACACACACACACTCCACTTCACATCAAATATGTTAAGAACCCAAGGTGTTTCGCTCAACGATCACCTAGGTAGCACTGCATGACTTCACCAAAACTTTGGATCTGAACACACAACTCACACCTTGCACTTCACACACTGACACACCACACATCAACAAATGCTTCCTGGAACACCTCATCTCGGATTTAGGACTATGACATGTAATAAACTGTGGTGTTTATACTGTATAAAGATTTTTTTTTACTCTTAAATAAACATACGGCTTCATTTTTAGGAAATAGATTTTATACAACCATTATGCCCATGTAAATATCAAATTAATATATCTTTGGACTGTATTGCGTTAGAATTTTTTAGGAGTTACTGTTTTACTTGTTGGTAAGTTTTAAATTTAAAAGTCGTTAAATTTGGGCTTGAGGTTAGGGCAGAATTTTCAAAACTGTCTGCCATTTTAGACTATGTATTTGTGTGAAAGAACATTCTCAGTGTCGATTATGAAATCAAAGAACTGAGTGACCCTAAAGAATGTAGAGGATGCTGTATGCTCTGTAGTGTGGTCTATTCAACTCAGTTCTTTACAGAAAAATGAACGAGCACATTCATCTTCCTTTTTTGCAAAATTTATTTCATCTTTAATAAATGGTAAAATTATATGTATAGCAAAGAATTGTTTAAAGTAAGTTTCCTGTGGTTTAAACCACAATAGTAAACATACTATTATATGTTTGATATATATATCAATGTATTTCCTTAGGGCTGCATAAGCTTTTGTGGGTAACAGGATCTTGAGTGTAAAAACCTTAAGAAGCCATAAGTGACTGAATGATTTGTTTGTCCCAGTGAGGTCTTAGTTTCTTCTCTAATTAGTGAAACAAAGATACTAACCCAGTGGGTAACTATACAAGTTAAATATGATGGTATATATTAAGCACTTAGCCAGTGATGGCTGACCTCCGATCAGTTACGTAAACATTATTAATGAATCTCTCTCCTCTAAACTGACAGCCATTAAACTCAACAAGCTGCAGCTAAATCATACTTACAGGAAGTCATCCCTGATGTTGCCATTAAAGGTACCGCACAGACCTAAGGTCCTTCTTTTCCAGGCACTGGAAAGCTGAATGTAAATTCTTTCTCCATCAATAGCGAACAAGATCTTTAAACCGAAGGTGGTTCTTAGGAGAATGAATAAGGATGACAGAGTTTGAATTTCGACAACGCCTGTAGGAAAAGGGCATATAAATCAGTGTCATCACAGGCAGGCAGTGTTCTGAAATGGCATGGACAACATAGAGCCTCTTCTCCTATGACATCCGGAGGTGGGAGCTACTTGGCAGGTCTTGCTTATGTTCCAGGGCTCAATCTATCCCTAGTGGCTGATTGCTTTTCTCTTGTTTCTTTCCTTTCATCCCATCCCCCTACTCTTCTAACAGACAGCTGCTGTTAACATGTAATCTCCATTGACAAACATCTTGACGTTAGATTATTTGAATTCTAATCATCTTTTCCATAGAGGATGTGTTCATGTGTGGGGTGTACATGTACATGTATATGTGTGGTGGGGTACAGCAGACGGGTGGTATGGGGGTTTTATGAAGGGTATGTATGGTATGGAGGTTGTGGTATAATATGTGGTGTGTGTGTGTGCCTATGTGTGGTGGTAGATGTGGGGAGGAGATGTGGTGCAGTGTGGTTCATGATGTGTGCATCTATGTATTTGTGTATCTGTGTGTATGCATGGTTTGTGTATACTGTATGGAGAATATGATATGTGTATATGTCTGTGCATGAGTGATGTGGTGTAGTGTAGTGTGATATGTTACCCCAAAGTGGTCTCAACCCATTAGGAAAACTTTTCCAAATTTTTGTGAAGGCCACAAAAATGGAAAGCATATCTATTGGCAATCATTATTTTATGAGACACATTTAGAGACAGACTCATGCTCAAAACCAAGTTAATGACAGTGTCATCAAAAGCCCTTCATTGCCCCTTTGTCAAATGTGTGTGTATATATATATACACACATATATATATAATTATATAATATTTATGTATATAATATACATATATTGTTCTCAATTTAGTCCCTAATACCATAAATCTGAAAAATATTCTTTGGGCACTCCATTCTTTTTATTGCCTTCCCATACAGCCACAACTGAATCCAGAAGTAAGTATAGACCTCTTATGTTCTGACAGACCATCAATCTAGCTATCTTCTGTCCATCTTCTCTGTCACACTGTCACGGCCTTGGAGAAGCTCCTCCTTGGCTCTGTCATGCCTCACTGTGTAGCTGCATGTTGTATGTATGATGTCTGTCATCTCAAATTCCCTTCCACACAAAGTCATATATGTATGTGTATATATGGGTATATGAATATGTATACATATATATGACAAAAAAATAAGAAAGAAATGAACTGCAATTCCTTAAGACTCATGGTTTATTTCTATCTATCTGACTAAAGTATGTGTGAGATCGCCATTTCACAAAAATGGTCAAAAAGTAACAATTTTATATCCGTGACTATATGAGTTTTCCTAGCATGATTTTTGTGTAACGTGGAGATGTGATGTGTAATACAAGCTGTAACATTTCTGAGAGAGTTTTCACTGTGAGAGTAAAAGACGACTCTTAATATCTCTGCTGCAAAGCAGACATAGACAAGCCCATCCCAGGGATCTCCCATGTATGAAGCCCTCTACATATTGTCCGTGCTCTACCCACTTTCCTAACTTCAGCTCTGGGTAGCCTCTGCTGATCCTGTGTAGTGTGTAGCAATGTCGACACAGTTATCTCCTAAACAACCTCCACAGAGACCTACCCCTCCCTTCCCCACCTCCTTCAGCCTAAGTTCAGCTTCAAATGTTGAATGACGGGCTGGAGAGATGGCTCAGTGGTTAAGAGCACTGACTGCTCTTCCAAAGGTCCTGAGTTCAATTCCCAGCAACCACATGGTGGCTCACAACCATCTGTAATGGGGTCCAATGCCCTCTTCTGGTGTCTGACAGCTATAGTGTACTCATATACAATAATAAATAAATAAATAAATAAATAAACAAACAAACATTTAAAGAAATGTTGAGTGACACATCACCTCCTTCAGAAAACCCATCTGACCCTGAGTCCTCCCCACCCCCACCCCTGTGTTGCATGGGCTATACCTCAGAGGCTATACATTAAACCTTTAGAGTCCCATACAAACTGTTGTGTCTATCTCATTTTATTGAAAGAATCTGTTTGCTTGTACGAATTCTAGGCCACTTGAGGAAAACAATAAGGATTGTAGCCTTTGGTGTGTCTGACAAAGTAGCACAAGCTCCCGGTAAATCTTACATCATCAACCAAGAGAAAATGGGCGCATCTGGTTGGGTTTGCTGTTGGTGCAAATGTACTCACAGCATTGCTTACCGTTCAGGGTGAAGCCTTGGTTGGGACTGGTGAGGATTTGGCCTCCTCTACTGAGCGTTACTTGTTTGTTAAAGTCATCCTCCAGAATTAGAGTTATGGACTGAAGGCAGACCAAACCCAGGTTCTGCAAAAAAAGTCCAAGTATTGGTGAGAGAAAGAAAGACAGAGACAATGAAGGTGGGAGAAGAAAGGAAGAGAGAGAAAGAAGACAGAGAAAAGGTGTATACGAATAAGAATTTCTGGTATATACGAAGGCTGTGATATATCAACACACACACACACACACCCATATATATAATATATATCATAAAATGTTTAATAACATTTTCAATGACTCCCCAGTAATTGGTTTCCATTAATACATAGTTGCTCACTTAGCTTGCACCATTGACAAAGTTGTCAGTAAAAAATAAAGCAGCCAAGTTATTGAGGAATAATTATAAAGTTAACTCAAACATTAATAAATTTCAATAAAAGAATAGAGCTGAAGCCAGGTGCGGCAGCTCACGGTTAATAATTCCAGCAGCACTCTACATGCTGAGGGAGGGAGATTGCTACGAATTTAAGGTTAGCCTGTGCTACACAGCAAGACTTGTCTCAAAAACAAACTAGCAAAGAAACTAATTTTTAATGTTTGCTGAAAAGACCTTTTATTGGAATTAAAGATTATTAAAGATTTTGGACATTTTTTGAAATTATTTTTCCTTTATAACAAATTATTAGGGATCTTTACTTAAAGATCTAACATCAATATTACAATATGCCAAAGTCATATATTATACCTTATTTAATTATATGTTACATATCCCTTTAGAATGCTATGAAACCTACTGGATCCTATTCAAAAATAATACCCTGTGTAACAGCTGGTTTGGGAGTAAATTAAGTATGTCCTGTTGTGAAATTGCACATTACGTTTTCAAAAAGCGACACATGTAAGAACCTTGAAAGTCAATCTGTATTGCATTTTATCTAGTAAAAAAATTATTTTTGTTTTTACATGTAAATATGTCTAAAAATCAAGGTTCTATGTGTCATGACCAATGGTGAGCATGATTCATTCCTTTGAGGTATATTAATAATGATGACCTCTAGATAATCAATACATTAAGAACAGGAATTATTTTAATAACACTGCCACACAATCGGGGTGTGAAGCTGGACTTGGAGATACGATAGCCCCCCTGCTGACTGTCTGGGCTGTGCTTACCTGTTCGCAGTGAGCCTTCTGTAACGTGATGGTGAATCTATCTTTCCCAGTTCCTTTCACAAGGATGTACTGACACAAGCCGATAAAAGAATAATGGCGCCCATCAAACGTGGTAAAATGAGAGTCACCCACAACAGAACACTGAACTATCAAGGATAAACAGTGGAGACGAAGACAGAGAGAGGAGGAATGAAAAGTTGTGTTAATACTTTAAAAAAAAAAGGACAACTTAGCATAAATAAGAACACCTCAAAAGATAATCATTAATTTAGATTTAATGATCTGATGAATTTAGCTATTAATTTCCATTTAAGAATGATTAAAGTTTTCCATATACTTTTAGGACTTAGATTTACCCATTTTAACAAAATTTTGTCAAAATCGCCTACTCGATGTTGCTAGGTATTGAATTTTCCAATTATCCTCTATATGTAAGTTGGACATTATTATATTCTTATGTAGATGAGATCCATTCAGAAGCCAATGTTATTTTTCCTGCCAAATTAAAAAACATATATTCTTGAGATGTTAAGATTTGGTTTTTAACATTTTAGAACATTACCTGGACAGTCATGCTCAGTGCAGTTCCAAACCCCACCAACACATACACTAAAAAAAAAAAAAAAATTAGACAAATATTAGCCTGACCCATGCTGACATTTGCCTCAGCATATATTAAGTTAATGGGCTCTCTATTATCGGACTAGAAAACCCTTTCTAAAAAGTTGCACTAACAGTTACCAATTGACTGACTAGTAAGTGAGTACCCATTATGTATGTATTTGCTGTCCTAAGACACTAAGAAGAAAGGGCTCTCTTCTAGCAGAAGGCAAAGACTCCTTCCCTTCTTCACACATAGAGGAGTTTCTGAGGAAAGCATGACATCAGCTAGTGAGAAAATGGTTACTTATAAACCTGCATGCCTTTTGAGTATGCTGAGAGCAAAGAGAACACAGTCGTGACCATGCAGGATTCTATTTTTGCCAGGGGTTGTCCCTGAGGAATTTCATGCTTACCCAGAGTCTAAGCTAGTTTAATAAGGACTTGTAAATCTTTCTGATCATGCCCCCAAACTGCCAACAGACGGTCACTCTATAAAGTATTCAGTACATAAACCCAGGAATGTCATCTAGCTCTAAGAATAAAAGTATGTATTAGTTAATTATTATCAACAACAAAATGGGGTGGGCAGTATATGGGCACAGGATTTTATGAAATTACGATGGAAAGTAATAAGAATACAAGCACATTAGGAGAAACAATTTGTGGAGTTCAAGTAAAATGCAAACTGCCTCTCGGGATTTGCAGATGAAAATTAGCAGTGAGTAGACTCTGCAAGATACCTCTCATGACCAAGTTGTTAAGTAGAAAAACACTCAGAAATCATTCTCTACTCACAGACCACTTACCACTCAGTGCACTCTTGTTCAATTTTTGAGCCAACCGAATAAGCTAACCCATGAAAACTACACGGGCAGCTCTCCAAAGAGATGCAAGTTCCATTGTCCATTATGAGGCCTGCTTAAAAAACACGTATGTAACAATCTCAAGAGAAATAATAAGGATCATATTCTTCGTATAAATAACAATTCAATCAAATGTTGTTAAGAACTTGCTCAGAGTGAGTTCTAGACACAAAAATTCTTAGGCTGTCAATGAGTAATCTAGAAACCCAGCTCTCAATGTTATGAAAGTTTCTTTCAATGAGTCTCAACTTTCGTTTCCTGTAACCTGGCATCAAAATCTCAAAGTCTGCCGAGGAGAAGAAAGGCCACTGAAAAGTACTTTCTTAGGTTTAATGTTCTGTTCAGTCCAAGATAAAAAGAGGTTTATACTGCTGTCACCCAGCTATCAAAGACAGTGTTACTCAATGGTCTGATGTAGTGTACTCGCTACATCTTTGTGAAGTTAAATAAGAATAGAGTCAGATGTAAATCAGCTCTCACATCCACTGACCTTTTCCATAGTAAGCTTTTATAGGAAGAAGTACTGGCACATGGTAATAAATGGACTTAGGTTCTGGAATCAGCTCCTTATGGCCTTTGGTTGTAAGTAAACACATCAAGACTACCACTGGTTTACTGCAGTGTTAACTCAGAAAAGGAGCTGGGAAAAAAATCACTCAACACCTCTAATTTGTTTGAGGACCTGAAGATTGAGCCTAGGCCTTTTGCATATAAGACAAATACTTTGTCACCAAGCTGCATGCCACAAATCTCCATACCTAATCTCCTTTTCCTAGTTTGTACTTTTTTTTTAAAGGGTGGGGGACAGGTTGAGCTGAGGATATGGCTCAGTGGGTAGAGTGCTTGCTGAGTTCACTTAAGGGTTTGAGTTTGGATCTCTAGAATGCAGAAAAGCCAAGAGGTGTGATGCACTCATTGAATCCCAGCACTGGACTAGTGAAAGGTAGATCCCACAACATGGTAGTCAGCCAGTACAGACAAAAATAACAAGTTCCTTGGTTCAGAGAAACACCCTATTTCAAAAAATCAGATAGACAGTCATAGAGAATACACATAATATCAGTCTCTGGTCTCTGCTTGCAGATAAATACATGCACAATGCATCACATGCGTCTATGCTCAAAGAAAATAGAAACACACAGAAAGTTCTGAGCCTGTTAGGGCTCTCTAGGCTTCCAGTCTTCTTTATAAATGTCTATCCATACCACAACTTTAAACTAAAATCTTACAATGGAAAAAAACGTGAAGGCTTTTTCCTAAACTCACTTTCATAGTCCAGAAAATAAAACTGTATAAAGTATTAAAGATTATTAAAGGCTGAAAGAACGAATTCATCACCTTAGGAACTAAAAATATTAGAACCTGAGTTCCTGAAATTCTTAACAAAAAAACCACACCCATTTTATTAAAGACAAACGTTCCTCCCAGTCACTTCAAGGATTGAATGTGACAAGTTTCAATAGCTCTGATGTCTAGGGAATGGACAGCAAGACCAAAATGTGCTCTTCACAGAACAGAGCACCACTTTACAGGAGTGTGAGCATGCTTTCCGCATGGCATGAGGTGCTTACCATCTGCACAGTAGCATCCGTCAAGGCAGTGAAGATTGCTCCCAAGACACTGCTTGTCAAACGTGCAGCTCGGTGGGCAGCAACTGATACAATCCCGGTGGACAAAGCTGTCGTCACACTTATCAGCTGCAATGGCCAGACAGTGGGCTATGAGTCAATTTTATTGTCTTTCTTTCAGGAAAGAGTGTTTAGGAAATACGTAAATGTACAAACATGCGAACAATGTTTTTAAAAGAAAATCTTAAAATGTATTAGTTTTGAGAAGCTGGGTAAACTAAATTCTGAATTCTAGGACAAAATTAATTGTTTTTGTTGCTATTGTTTGGGGTTTTTTGTTTGTTTGTCTGTTTGTTTTTGTAAAATACATGACTTGAGAAGTGCAAACATACTGCATGCTGGAAAGTCATCCCTCCAGTCTTGAATGGGGAAGCCAGCATGGGAACACGCTCTAGCATACTCGGTGGCTGCTCGACAATAAGTTTCATCATCATCAGTTCTAGAAAGGAAGCAAAATAATAATAAAGAGAAAACGGTCACCTGCGAATGTTGACAGAGTTCTGCCTCGGAGCCATTGAGTCTTAAAAGCAATGGGGATCTGGTGAATAGACTGATATTAGCTGATATCAGAATGTGGGTCTTCCAAGACATACCTCACAGGAGGCAAGAATGTTCAAAACACATACACAAGAGATCCTAGGCAAATACACCTACCTAGATTTAGTACAATGTAATTTAGTACAAGACCTTTATCATATCCTCTCCATAGTCTTAATACTTTATGGGTCAAGTAAAAACTATAATGAAAAATATTTATATCTAATTTTTTAAAAAAACTGCATGTATTTTTACTTCTACATAAAAATCCTAGACCTTTTAGAATACAATGATCATTAAATTCAGATAAAAACTTAAATGAAGTCAAAACATAAATTTATAATTCTACAAAAATATCAAGGTTGAACATTTTTTTCCGAACACCTCATACTGAATTGCCCAATAGTCTGTGGCCCTCCTAAGCATTACAGTCGCTCTGTGGCTGTTCTTGCCATAACAGTTCAAAATATTTTTGAAAGACTTCATAAATAACATTCAGCCTAAGATTTAAAAGGAGATTTTCAAGCTCTTTCGCTGAAGCTAGACAGTTTTACTACATTGCCACAAATAAATTATCTCTAATTATTTTTCTTGTAATCACGTTAGAAGCTCTCTAAACAATAATTTCTTCTGGGATCTGCCAGTTCCCAAAGCAGATTAACAAGGCGCTTTCAAAATAAACAGGTTTATACCAAGGTAGCTGGCTTGGTTTTCAACCCGATCCATACTCAAAATTGGATAGTTAAGCATCTTAAAAGATAATGACCTTAAGAATGTTTCATTTCGTGACTCTTGACATTTTGGGTCTTTGTTAGAAAAGCCACCGTCTCAAGTTGCCCTTATTCTGTGCTACTGAAATTGGAACCAACTAGCTTATCTAGTCCAATTAATAGAGCTTTAGAAGGCAAACGAAAAAACCTGTCCTCATAAACTTCAGGCGCTCAGAAAAGAAGTGCGTGTCAAAAACTGTTGAGCTTCTGGGAGACATTTTACCTTAAAATGTGTGCGTGTTTCCTACAATTAATATTGACTTTGAAAGTGATTTGGGGCTTGCCAAGCGATGCAACAAATATTTAAAATACCTGTCATTTACTGGGTGTCTGTGTTACTCCAGGAACCATGCTACGCACATAATTTTATGGCACCTGATGGAAAGCATCAGGATCAGGCAAACAGGAAATTATTATCCTTACTTACTGAGAGAAAATGAACTTACTTTCCACTTGGATGTTATATCTAATAGGAAAGACATGCACTAAATAATAGTTGGTTCTAATTCAATGGACGTTGACATGCCAAAAAAATTAAAATAATTTCTTTGCTGCCAAGTTCTTACAAGCAAAACCAGGAAGGTATAGTTACACCTTCCCATCCGAATGCTACCTCTTGTGTAGAGCCTGGTATGCAGTCCGTGATCTCTGTGCTCCCACCACAAAGTGCAAGCAAGTGTGTCATTGCTGGAGACCTGCTTCTCTACCCAACTGGAGTTCAGGTTTTCAGGGTAAAGACTACATGGATGTGGTTTCTCTTTCCATGTGTGCCACTTTGCTTAGCTAGTCAGCACAAAGATGGGTGTCCAGTCCATAATAGAAGCAAGAAACAAATGTAGTTTCAAGCAGTCCACCTTGTCATTTAACAGGAGCCTTCTGAATCATTTCCACAATAGCAGAAAAGAATCTTCATTTACTACTAAGAAAAGAAGGACAGAAGGATGTTAGAAGGTATACCCTGAAATGCTAGGAGAAGTGGAAGCATATTCTGGGAGCATCCTCCTCCAGCTTGGCAGTCTCCATTAAATTCAAAGACAATGCCCTTCTTCTCATATGACCTGCCTCTTCTGCCCCTAACCCTGTCTTCCCACCTCAAATACGTGTCTTAAGGGTCAGCTAATTTAAACCACTACAGGTAACGCTCTACCTCACTGTTTTGATCCCATTTGTCCCAAAGAAAGGAAAATCAGAGTTTAAAAAACAAAATGTTAATTTTGTTCATTGAATGTTTATAAGCTGTAGATATAGGGGAGAACTGGGTTAATCTCCAGTTTCCCTTTCTTTTTTAGAACGTTATCCTGAATGTATGGCTCCTCAGCAAAAGACATTGCCAGCCTTCTATGCCTCAGGGTATGACCATGTTTCCGCATTCTGATCCAACAGGCTTAGAATGTGGGCTATAGGGAGATATATATATATATATCAAATATATATATATATGAATATATCAATTTTCCAGGTTAAAAGCCCTTTGTTTCATTTCTCCCCTTCTAACAGCTAACACGAAGACATAAGAGGAGCCAGGTTGGATCTTGAAATTGAGAATCAATGCAAGGGAGGACATCGTGTATCAACAAGACTTCAGAGTCACTGTGAAGTTTATGGAGCGGAGCCATGATGTTAATCCAAGAGCAATTACTGGCTCAAACTTTTAAATGAGAGAAGTATAAACATTCCACTTAATTTTATCCACTGTCCCTTCGGCTATTGAAGCAGCCAAATTAATAAATAGAAAAAGACTTTCCTGAATCCACCAAAAGATACTTTATCTCAGCCTACAAAAAAAGAAGAGGGTGCTAACGATGAGTATGACAAAGCAATTAGGAAAGTTCCCGAACAAGGGACACAAGCCAGTGTGGGAAAGAATACCTTTGTAACGCTGTATAAGTGGGGAAACATGGGACATGTCTACCATTGTGGATCTTAAAAAAGGAAAAGGCCAGTTTGGGTGGGAAGAACGAAGACAAAGCAAATAGTGCTTACTTTTTCACAAGAGAGAGAAGAATGCGTCAAAAAAATGCACAGTAAGGTCACCGACCACCGCCTTAGGAGAAGAGAAGCTACTTGAGAACTTTGTTCTCATTTAGGAACCCCTGGAGTGGGAAACTGTCTACATAAGTCAAGGCGTGATTGCATTCAGTTCAAAGCCAAGCCACAAAGCCACTCAGTTTGCTTTAATAGTTGGAAGACGTCAGCGTAGTCAATATACTTTTATAATCGGGAATTACTCTAAAGAAGAGTATTCACAGGTAACATAGTTTCAGTATTATTTCTAATTTTTTATTACCTTTGATAAAAGTAGAGATCACAATGAGCTACCAAAATTTCAACTGGCTTCACTTGACCAAAAGTTACTCATCTGTTCTACAACAATATTCAAGCATACTATTTTTATTTCTTGGCATTCATTAAATATTCAAATATACAAAAAAAAACCCTGAAGTACTCTCAAATGTTCAAGGTGACTAATCACATATACTTGATAACTGAAAATAAACAAAATTTAAAAAGGGGTTCAACAATAGATAATTTTTCATAATTTCTACGATGGACACAGCGTGATCGGTTTGTTGCCTAGACAACCTTCTATTCAGGATGTGGTTAACACCTCAATCTGTGACCATGGGTAGAAAAACATCAAAGATTTATTCCTAGTCATCTGCAGTCGAAGTGGGGCATTTCCTTCAATTGTGCATAAAGGCTTCAAGTCCCAATGCTGTGTTATTGGCAACATGTGATTTTTGTCAGCAGCATCTTGCTTACTTTTTTAGGGGTTCTCATTTCACATTATAATTGGAGAATTACAAATTATTGTTTGCACACCTCATGGTGTCAAATTTCAGGAGTTACTAAATATGACATATATTTTCTTTTTTCTTACTTTTTTTTTTATTAACTTGAGTATTTCTTATATACATTTCAAGTGTTATTCCCTTTCCCGGTTTCCGGGCAAACATCCCCCTCCCCCCTCCCCTTTCTTATCGGTGTTCCCCTCCCCATCCTCCCCCCATTCCCGCCCTCCCCACAACAATCACGTTCACTGGGGGTTCAGTCTTAGCAGGGCCCAGGACTTCCCCTTCCACTGGTGCTCTTACTAAGATGTTCATTGCTACCTATGAGGTCAGAGTCCAGGGTCAGTCCATGTATAGTCTTTAGGTAGTGGCTTAGTCCCTGGAAGCTCTGGTTGCTTGGCATTGTTGTACTTTTGGGGTCTCGAGCCCCTTCAAGCTCTTCCAGTTCTTTCTCTGATTCTTTCAATAGGGGACCTATTCTCAGTTCAGTGGTTTGCTGCTGGCATTCGCCTCTATATTTGCTGTATTCTGGCTGTGTCTCTCAGGAGCGATCTACATCCGGCTCCTGTCAGCCTGCACTTCTTTGCTTCATCCATCTTGTCTAATTGGGTGGCTGTATATGTATGGGCCACATGTGGGGCAGGCTCTGAAGGTGTTCCTTCAGTCTCTGTTTTAATCTTTGCCTCTGTATTCCCTGCCAAGGGTATTCTTGTTCCCCTTTTAAAGAAGGAGTGAAGCATTCACATTTTGATCATCCGTCTTGAGTTTCATGTGTTCTATGCATCTAGGGTAATTCAAGCATTTGGGCTAATAGCCACTTATCAATGAGTGCATACCATGTGTGTTTTTCTGTGATTGGGTTACCTCACTCAGGATGATATTTTCCAGTTCCAACCATTTGCCTACGAATTTCATAAAGTCATTGTTTTTGATAGCTGAGTAATATTCCATTATGTAGATGTACCACATTTTCTGTATCCATTCCTCTGTTGAAGGGCATCTGGGTTCTTTCCAGCTTCTGGCTATTATAAATAAGGCTGCGATGAACATAGTGGAGCACGTGTCTTTTTTATATGTTGGGGCATCTTTTGGGTATATACCCAAGAGAGGTATAGCTGGATCCTCAGGTAGTTCAATGTCCAATTTTCTGAGGAACCTCCAGACTGATTTCCAGAATGGTTTTATCAGTCTGCAATCCCACCAACAATGGAGGAGTGTTCCTCTTTCTCCACATCCTCGCCAGCATCTGCTGTCACCTGAGTTTTTGATCTTAGCCATTCTCACTGGTGTGAGGTGAAATCTCAGGGTGTTTTGGTTTGCATTTCCCTTATGACTAAAGATGTTGAACATTTCTTTAAGTGTTTCTCAGCCGTTTGGCATTCCTCAGCTATGAATTCTTTGTTTAGCTCTGAACCCCATTTTTAATAGGGTTATTTGTCTCCCTGTGGTCCAACTTCTTGAGTTCTTTGTATATTTTGGATATAAGGCCTCTATCTGTAGTAGGATTGGTAAAGATCTTTTCCCAATCTGTTGGTTGCCGTTTTGTCCTAACCACAGTGTCCTTTGCCTTACAGAAACTTTGCAGTTTTATGAGATCCCATTTGTCGATTCTTGATCTTAGAGCATAAGCCATTGGTGTTTTGTTCAGGAAATTTTTTCCAGTGCCCATATGTTCGAGATGCTGCCCTAGTTTTTCCTCTATTAGTTTGAGTGTATCTGGTTTGATGTGGAGGTCCTTGATCCACTTGGACTTAAGCTTTGTACAGGGTGATAAGCATGGATTGATCTGCATTCTTCTACATGTTGACCTCCAGTTGAACCAGCACCATTTGCTGAAAATGCTGTCTTTTTTCCATTTGATGGTTTTGGCTCCTTTGTCAAAACTCAAGTGGCCATAGGTGTGTGGGTTCATTTCTGGGTCTTCAATTCTGTTCCATTGGTCTATCTGTCTGTCTCTGTACCAATACCATGCAGTTTTTATCACTATTGCTCTGTAATACTGCTTGAGTTCAGGGATACTGATTCCCCCTGAAGTCCTTTTATTGTTGAGGATAGTTTTAGCTATCCTGGGTTTTTTGTTATTCCAGATGAATTTGCAAATTGTTCTGTCTAACTCTTTGAAGAATTGGATTGGTATTTTGATGGGGATTGCATTGAATCTGTAAATCGCTTTTGGTAAAATGGCCATTTTTACTATATTAATCCTGCCAATCCATGAGCATGGGAGATCTTTCCATCTTCTGAGGACTTCTTCAATTTCTTTCTTCAGAGTCTTGAAGTTCTTATTGTACAGATCTTTTACTTGCTTGGTTAAAGTCACACCTCTTACTTTTTTTTTATCTTTAATCATTTTTTACAGCCCAATCATTATCCCCTTCCTGTTCTGCTCCCCAACACTTTCTCATCCCATTCCTCCTCCCTCCCCCATCTCCAAGAGGATGTTCCCACACCCCCACAACCTGCCAGGCCTCCCCACTCCCTGGGGCCTCAAGTCTCTCAAGAATTAGGTGCATCTTGTCTCACTGAGGCCAGACCAGGCAGTCCTCTGCTGTATGTGTGTCAGAGGAGGCGCTGTGGGGGAATGGGGGTGAGGCCTCAGACCAGCTTCTATGTGCTGCCTGGTTAGTGATTCAGTGTCTGAGAAATCTTGGAGGTCTTGTTAAGACTGCTGGTCTTCCTGTGGGGTCGCCCTCCAGGGATATGTCTATTAAAAGTTGATTTCTTTAACTCTTTAGATGACTCTTCCATTAGTTTCCTTTATAACATTGCTCTACATTGAGGATTTTAAACATTATTGCACAGAAGTTTCTACAGACATCTCTAGAATCTAAAAAAGGGCCAATGGCACCAAATATTTAAAAGCTATCAGGTTTGGCAGCTTCTATGTAAAACAGTTAACTACCTGTTAGACAGTCAGCTTCTCACAACTACTTCTTAGTCCAGAGCGGACTTTACATTTAGCACTCTATGGCAAGCTGCTGAAATGACTGTATTACAGAAGTATATATGCCCTTGGTTTGGGGAGTGTGAAGAAATTCATTGCAAATACTAATTGTTTCACTTACTTGCACAGATCATTAACACAGCTGGCAATGTATAAGTATGGATCAATGTATTCGTGACAGCTCAGAAAGGGGAACTGTAACAATATCTGGCATTTGAAGAAGATTGCCTGGGCAAAAAAAAAAAAACAGATGTCAATCACCAGAATCGGGCACGTGAGTATGTCCATTCTACTTGGTACAAATCTACTCTCAGAACTCTCTGTTCTTACCAGAAAAGGGAAGATAATTTACACTTATAAAATGCAATGAACAATCCTCAACTCGTCTATTTTCTACATGAATTATTATAATGATGAATCCCATTATATCCCCTACTTTCGAAATTAATGTGAAGTCATTCCATGCTGCAATTACAGAATCTGAATTCAATAATTTAATTATACCATATTTGCACTAAAATGCTTAATGCTAAAGATGCGAAAATAGATTGGTATTAAGCCCAACATGCTCAAAAAAATTTTTTTATAGTAAGCTTACCTCAAATGCTGGCATTCCACTGGAACACGGATTTGGAAAGTCTGAGGGAGTGGGTACACATCTAGCATCATCTGGAGTTAGCACCAGCCAACTATTTGCAAACATAGCAATGTCTTCTGTGTAGTCCTCTGTTACATTCAGACAAAAAGTTGGATTAGTGTCGTTTTCTCAAATCTTATTAAAATTATCCTTCTGATTGGGTGAGCTGTCTTAGCTAGTGTTTGTCACGCAGGCATGGGAACATGAGCTGATCAGCAGAACCCCAGGCAAACATGCCAGGCATGGCAGTGTACACTTGGAATTCTAACGCAAGGGAGGCCAAGAAAAAGAAATCCCAGGAGCACACTGGCCAGAATGTCTGCCATACTTGATGACTTCCAGAACAGTGAGAGACCCAGGCTCAAGAGAGGTTGATGCAATTCCTGAGAACAAAGCCTGAGGTTGTCCTCTGAACTCCACATGTAAATACACATAGGTGCACACATACACATCTCCACATGCATGAACACGCACACAAAACACGTGCACCTTTTTTTGAGGTTCACTTCCATTTTGAGAATAAACAACAACAAAATTTATGGAAACCATAAATACATTTCAGAAGTCACACATAGGGGCAACGGAAGACTAGAGAAGAACCCAACAAAAGTAAGTCTAAGAAGTGAACCTGCTTCATCTGAATATGACGAACGGTAGATTGAAACACGGTTTAAAGGGATCCCAGTATTGAGAAGCCTAACTGATCCCAGAATAATTAAGGGGAAGTCTTTAAGAGTTCATATATGACCCAACAGACAGTTGGCCTGTAACAGACGGGTTTTAAGTTGCTTCACCACCTGGCCTTTAAATAAGTTCAAGAAAGGATATGGAAATTAATCCTGCCCCAGATTCAGATAAGGCTGACTCTCAAATTCTAAGACAGAAGGATTTCATATTGGAGCTTTGAATTTTCTGCCACCCAGACTTGATGGTAGTGACAACTGTGCTGATTAATCCGAATCTCACGTGAAATGTTTTCCCTGCTCTCCCTGAGCACATTTTCCTCACTTCTATTACAATAAAGGAGAGACTGGCTTTACTGTTTTATTCCTGGATCCTCTGTTTAATATCTAACATGTAGCTCAAACTATACTTACCAAACAAATGAGTTGAAAATGTAGCTGAATGTTCAATATTTATTAAACTATATTCCTGATCTTATAGAATATCTGGCTTCCTTTGTGATCTCTGGAATTGTTGGCTACATTACACACTGAACAAAACCTGCGCTAAAATACTTATTTAAAAGTGGAGAAAAAACCCTGATGTTCTCCTTAAGTAAAGGTATAGCCATATTTCACTTCAAAGTGCCATATTTGAAATGAATAACACTGTTTTTAAGTCTGAAGAACAAAAATGTTTCCAAAAGTACAACTCATTTCAACAAAACAGCCCAGGCAATGACTTAGTGGCAAAATAGTAGCTATGAAATAGCAATGAAAGTAATTTTATTGTTGGGGGTCACCACAACATGAGGAACTAACTCTATTAAAGAGTGACAGGATAAGGAAGGTTGAGTACCACTACACTAGAGTTTACATTAACTTTTTATTCAAGTGTTTAACAAGTTCTACACATTGTATCAGTAAAAGAGCCATACATGTCTTTTATCGTAAAACTTTAAATCCATATCTATTAGTTCAGCAGCTCACTAAACCTAAATGCTTCCTATGGGGGATGTTATAAGTAGAATAATGCATTGAGCAAGCATATTGGGATGCGATCGGGAAGACAGCTATTAGTTATCAAGTTGGGGAAAATGGGAGTAGAGCAGGATTCTACTTCACACTCTGTTGGTGTGAAGCAAGACACAGACATGAGCTAGGAACATGGAGTGCCCTCAGCTGGAAAACAACTTAATTCTTCCTCCTGGCACAGAAATTCTGGGAGGCCTCATTGCTTCGTGAAGTCATCTTTGAAGGTTAAGTAGGAATGGAAGGAGAAATAGTTCTGATCACTCCTGGGAAGCCTGCTCCGTCCTCCTGACTCTAACAAGAACAGATGCTGTTTTCCATCCTCACCTCCACATCAGGTTCTCTGCACCTCCTGGCAGAAGTCATTCAAAGCAACCTTGTCCAACTCCCACACTAAGAACTGGACTGAGTATTAGGTTTTTCATGAAACTTTGATCAGAAGGGAAATTATATCAAGAATAACCATTTGATTGATTCGGCGTTAGTTCCAAATACTCCTTCCTAACTAACAGTCTCAGGACCCCAAGTTCGTAAGCCTTCTGATTTTCAATACCCAACGGATGCAAGTACCATTTCACAATGTTGCTGATCCCAGACATTTATATTGTGCTCACGGACTTCAGAGCACTTCCATTTACATTTTCTCATTAGATATTCACGCACTGGGAGACACTGAGGAGTGTTTCAATTATTTCTGTTCTATATATGAGAAAATTGACTCATTGGAGCCAGGCTCTCTAATCTAGCTCTTGGTAAACAAATCCTGATGATAAATTATCCATGGAGTGCCAGTAAAATGTTTGCATTTTACTGAGAGCGTCTTAAAAATATATAAAGATGTATTTCTACTCCTGCGGGATACCTGGGGACAATTACAAGGTAAGTAACGTAAACTGAGTATTATCTATGTGATGGGCCATCTACATGTTTATGAGAAGTGTCTCACTCAATCCTTGACACTCTGAAAATATATTCTATCACATCATTAACATTAAAAAGTGTAATAAATAGCAAAGCAAAATTTTTCCCCACATTCTGACTTGCAAAATGCATACACAGGAATGTTCTTTTAACATCTATTAAAGTACAACATACACACAACTATTATTAAGTTTGTAATACAGAACAATATTCTGTAAGAAACTAGTTTAAAGGCAATTGTTAGCAATTGTATCTGATTGTGCTGAAGTGTAATAGCATCTAACCAACTCTAATAGAGTCAGCCTTCAGTTGCATTACATTAGGAGATGTGACCTTTATATAAAATTAAGAAAATACTAAGCACCATACAAGATGATATGAGTGTTAGCAACAATGTTGCTATGTGCTCATAATAAACATTATTACTAAAAATAAGATATATTTTTACTATCACTGATTACTCAGTTAGTCCACAATTTCTATGGTCCTCTTCCACAGCAACAGAAAGATTCAATGATGTAACTTCAGATATATGTAAGAGTGGAAGCATGCTCCCAGGCCAGGTCCACTGGGACTAAGAATGATGCTCCTTTTCTATATAACCTCATTATGTGAGCATGACCTGTGGTTCTCTTACTCCTCAGTAGTCTCCAGACAGAAGCTGACTTTGTAACTAATGACTCACTGAGCTGAGTTTCATCCCTTAGATTCAATAGGAAACCAGAAAATCATATAAAACCCTTGCCAGTTGCTTTGCCAAGTAGGTAATCCTGATTTCATTCCATCATCTTTATAAACCTATTATTTGGCAGTCATTTTAACTCATTATTGTCAAGACTGGATACAAAGTATCTTTTCTCCTAAAGTAAACACATTCAACCCAAAAAGTTTAAATCACTAGACCATGAACACCAAGGATGGGGAACTGCTCATTTTGTTCATTTAGTTCCCAAGACCCCAGAGCAGTATACATAGTATCCACAAAACTCCTGTTACAAACTAAATGCTCATTTAACATTTGCTGTGTGAGCAAGTTCTGCATCTTAACTTAGCAAATGTTGGCAAGTAACCAGAAAATGTTTTCCATCTTGACAACCGCTTAAAATCATTGGAGTGGACCAATGGTGGCCAAGGACTTTCCACGGTCAGTCACGTGTTCTCTATGCTATCTGCTGTTGGCCGAAGGAAGACGACCCTAAAGGACCTGCTCCTTTCTCATGTTCTAGCTCCTTACCTTGGTGAATCACAAAGTCATCTGACTGAATGCCATTATAATTTGCACACAAGCCACATGATTTCCCTCTGTGCTCCTCAGATAGTTTGAGGTAAATTCCAGATATTCCATCCCAAGCCAAAGAAAATCCAAAGGTCGTTTTCACCAGAATGTAGTCAGCTAGCTTCTCAAAGTGCACCTGCCCAATTGTTTGAGGCAGAGATAAACTGGAAAACAGCAATATGGTGTAAGAACTATGAACAAGTTAAAGTTATGCATGCTGTGTTCTCATTAATGGAAATTTCTTACACAGAATGAATAAGCTATGCAGTGAGAACATTGAAGGTTTCCTTCTATAGCAAATTTCAACATTCCTGATGAGTTTAATATATTTAAACAAAAATGTAAAGGAAATTCCACTGATGTAGAGTTAATATTTACAACTTACTAGTTGTTTCAAAAACCAGAAATACACAGCCATAAAAATTATACAGGACCTTTTCAGTACAGAAAGTAGCTCTATATATTTGGAATAATGAGGGTTAAAGAATACTTTTTATCCAAAGAGTTAAAAATAAGCTAAAAATTCTGCTCAATAGTTCTGAAGTACAGAAAAGCAATAGCCAAAATATGTGATGCCCTTGAGTCCTGGTTTGATTTCATTTTATCTCCCACCAAAAAGAACTAACAAAATGGGCGTTGCAAAAGCACAGTGACTCACAAAGAGAACAAAAGAACACTGTGCCCCTTCCATTTATAAATGGGGCAGTAAAGAGGAGGTTCAAATCATAAAATAAATTTGAGAAGATCACTCTTATTTATTAAAGTAGTCATATCAAAATAAAATTATAAACCATGGTATAAAATAGGTGGTTATAATAGGTATGGTCATATCTATTATATATATATATATATATATATATATATATATATATATATATATATATTATCTGTAACCATGAGCACAAAGGTTTTTTAATATATAAATATTTATAGGAAATAGTTATAAGCAAAGTAACTATGGATTGTAATCAGATAATAGAAGATTAGTTAAAATGTTAGGATTAAAAGCTAAAAGTAAAGAGTTCATAGTAAAAGTCAGTATGAAATAACAATGAATACTTTACATTTTAGAATTTGTAAGTTAATAAAATCTGTTTTTAAGATATTAGATAACATTAATAATATATAATATATTATAATAATATTTCACATTAATGGGATATTAGTTTGTGGGAAGTATAGCTCTGGTGAGTGGAGATTTTGATTTGCTTCTGTTAGTCATCTGTATCCATCAGGACTTTTTCCCTGCAAATTTAATTAAATTCATATTTTAAGAGAAAATTGGGAATCTATGGTTACCTGTTTATGACACAAAGGGGTGCTAATAAAAATGGGGTGATACCAGGAGAATAGGCTGCAATCAGCCTAAAACATATTCTATGCAGAATGTATGGGGTTTGGGTTTTAGATTGGAACTGGAAACAGTAAAATATAAGCAGACAGGAATGCTCATGTTTATGCTAAGAAAGTACCCAGGGCTTCTCTATCAAAACTCCTTACTTCACAGTTCACGTAACTGAAAGCCAGAGAGGGAAACACTACACATTTGAGCTGCTTGTACCTCTCTGAAGAGCAAAGAAAATGGAGAAAGAGAAATGATGGAGGAAGAGTAGGGGGAAAAGGAGGAAGGGAAGGAGGAGGAGGAGGAAGAAGAGGAAGAGGAGGAGGAAGAAGAAGAGAAAGAGGAAAAAGAGGAGGAGGAGGAAGAAGAAGAGGAGGAGGAAGAGGAGGAGGAAGAAGAGGAAGAGGAGGAAGAAAATAAATGCAAGAAGCATTGCCTATCATAGGATTGGAATTTCTTGAAGAAATTCTTATAGAAACCAATTATGCCTTCCATTTAACAAATGATTAGTATTCTTGAAATTTTTTTCTGAAGAAAATCCACTCTAGAGACATGATCACTGTAAATTCACATTACCTAAAAGCCCAAATGAAAATTCATCAAAACACATAAATTCAGCTCTGGGAAATCATGCATTTCTTTACATACATTAAAGAATTATCTTTCCATTCAATATTCATCTTTCTTTCATAAGAAAATAAACAACTATAGACTCTGTCTCTCTGTCTATCTCTGTGTCTGTCTCTCCATATCTGTCTCTGTCTAACTCTCTCTCTCTCTCTCTCTCTCTCTCTCTCTCTCTCTGTGTGTGTGTGTGTGTGTGTGTCTGTTTGTGTGTGTGTGTCTGTGTGTGTGTGTGTGTGTGCACATTTGTGTGTGTATGCTATTCTTGGCATATACTGCTGTCCTTCTCTCCTCTAGTAAAACCCTTGCTTAAATCTGTACTGACAACTAAAACTTTAAAAACAAACAACTTTGTTTAAATAAAATAACAGAAACTGATAAGTGAACAATAAGCCCAGAAATCTAAGCCCTCTGATACATGTTTGTTTCCCCAAAACTGAGAGGGCTTAGGCAAAAGGACTCCTGTGAGTTCTTAGCCAGGCCAGTCTACATAGCAAGTGCAAAACCTAGTACAAAAAAAAGGCATTGAAAAATAAATAATCCCCAAGGGGGTAAGGGCTGCTCCTGATTACAGGACTGACGTGACACTCCCTGAGCCTTTGTTCAAAGCCCTTCTTACAAGGATGCTCCTGCCTTGGGCTGACTCCACATGGAGGGGAAGCATCAGCATCAGTAAGCTACATCCAAAGGAATGCCATGGCTCACACCCCCAGCAGTGAGTTCTGAATGATGGATAAAACTGTTTCATCTCACTATTTACTTTTCCTGGAATAGCCCGGCTAGGAAATGTTTAAAACCGGGTGTCTTTGTAATTATTTACATTGGAAAGGAAATTATTCCCCATAATTCCTAGTTATAACTGTACAAAATCTGTGTCTGGCATAAACATACCCTTCCCCAAAACTCTCAGGTCCTATCGTTGGCAGGCAGGACCACAGTGGCTGAACTGATCTATCAACAAGGACAGCTATTTATTGGCTCAGAGTCTTTGTCAGGGCTTCAATAGAAACTCTCAAGTGACACCCAAGCGTCATTCTCACAGACTTGGAAGGACTTCCAGAATCCTTTGCAAAAGAAAACAAAGTCAATTCTTGTAAGCTGTGCTACAAAAAGGAAAAGAGAAAATATTGAAGAGACCAAAAGTAATTAAAGTTGAACTACATAAAGATAGCTCTTGATAGCGCCCCCTGGAGAACACAGCATTCCTGTGTGCAGCTCTGCACCCCACCTGCATCATGCACACTAAGACACGAGCCAGCTGTACTCTTTGCTGCCGGGGGAGCTTCAGGACACTGAAAGCATGATGTCTCCGCGATATTCCTGTAAAAGTCAGCTGACGAACAAGTCCTCTACGCCCCCTTGTAACTCACTTCCAGTCTGAAGCATCTAAATTTTCAATGAATGTCTGGTGTCACGTTCACAGACCACTACCCCCCTCATCTTACCTGAGCCCATTCTTCTTTATTTCATGTCCATAGATTCTAATTTCCTCTTGGTTTGAAAAAAATAAGCTGATCGAGCGATAACAAGAATACACAGAACCAAGGCACTTTGGGCTGTTATGGACCTGGAAGAAGAAAGAAAGGAAGAAAGAAAGAAGGAAAGAAAGAAAGAAAGAAAGAAAGAAAGAAAGAAAGAAAGAAAGAAAGAAAGGAAGAAAGAGGGGGGAGGGGAGGGGAGGGAGGGAAGGGAGTAAGAAAGAAGAAAGAAAGAGAGAGGGAAAGAAAGAGAGAGAGAAAGAAAGAGGGAGGGAGAAAGGGAGGGAGGGAGACAGAAAGACAGACAGACAGACAGACAGAAAGGAAGGAAGGAAGGAAGGAAGGAAGGAAGAAAGAAAGAAAGAAAGAAAGAAAGAAAGAAAGAAAGAAAGAGGGAGAAAGAAAGAGGAAGGGAGGGAGGGAGAGAGGGAGGGAGGAAGGAAGGAAGGAAGGAAGGAAGGAAGGAAGGAAGGAAGAAAACATGAGAACTCGCTCCTGCAGGGATGCACATGGCTGACTAAACCCCACAGCATACCTTTACAGCCTGCAACAGCGTTGGTCCCACGGCACCCTACAAAATGAGAACTACACTTACATGTAGGACTTTTTAAGAGGAAAGAGATAGTTCCCTCAAATGTGAACAATAGAATTAATCTTATAAAATGCAAATTAACTCAGGACACTTGTAAGCTCACTGTGACCTCTACATGTTAAGCGGTAATTTTCTGAAGCTGTATGGTATATGCTGGGGAAAAGAGTAGTTGGGCAGAAATGTCATAAACACCACAAGGAAACACATTTGTATTATTTATGTTCCTGTTAGGGGGTCTATAAACTACCGTAAGAGAGCTCTGAATGAAGCGCAATAGCATCCTATATATTCACAAAGTGAGCATGACTTCATTTAAAATAAAATAGGTTTTCTTTATCCTCAGATAATATAGAAGAAAGAGAAACTAAATAACAAAGATAATGAAGAATTATTATTAGTCATTAGAAGGAATTCAGTTTACTAGGGAAGCAATAACTCCAGGAAAACAAGTAGAAGACTGGGTGAGAAGAGAAAATGAACATTACATGCTCTTACCTTATGTCAAGATTAACTAAAATGAAAATCACAAAACCACAAGGCAACTGAAATGTAGGTAGCCAAGCAAATAAAAAGAATATTCAAATATAAAAAGGATAAGAACATCACTAATAATTGGACACTAAAAGTATCGATGCAATGTGTAAGTAGTAATTGTTACTGATCACTTCTTACATGTTTAACACTGTCCCACATTCTAGGGATACAGTTATCAACAAGACAGAATATCTGTCTTCCTTAAGTTTATATCCCACTGCAAGAAAACAGGTAAAATGGACAAAATGGAAATAAAATACACAGTGTTGGATAACATTAAAAAGAAATATTAAACAAAGAAAAGACAGAGTATACACGTCAAACTTTACAGGGAGGAGTTTAGATGCCAGGCTAAGGAAAGCTTCTCTTAAGGTAGTAAAATTCTGGAAAGGATAGAGTATGAGGGAAAACCATGGGAGAGACAGAAGACATGAAATACAGAAGCCAGAGGGAGGAATTTGACTAAAATATTCTCAGTTTCCAAGAACCCACCTTCTAATCCCATTCAATTGTTGCAGAATTCCTCTTTAGAGAACAAAATGGGAGAAAGTTGACAGATATCAATAGATGGGGGAGGGGGACAGCTCTAGTGAAACCAGACTAACCTGTTCAACCTCACACTAGCCAAACAAGGCCATACTGTAAAAGACAGAACCCAAGAAACAATGAAAAGAGGGAATCAAAGAAACAGTACCGATTTCTTTGTTTTGAATAAACATATGTGATCTATATCAGTAAATTCTAAATCTAAAAGGATTCGTAAAAGTTAAATATGCATATGCACACATATGAAGATGAACTGGTATCAGACAGAAAAGTAAACATAGAACATAGAACATCTCTAAAAAAGACCATTAAATACTGTTTAGAAGAAAATTTAAGTAAAAACAGCTAAACATTGACAGCATGATAGAAGAAACAATCAGAAGATGGGAAGATACATGGGTTCAAAAGAAGCTCCCACAGTATAGAATAAAAAAAAAAGCAAAATGATGCAAAATAGCAAAAAAATCAATAAGAAAATGAAGACATTATTCAGTTCAGGAACTCTGAGGCGTAAGGAGCAGGATCCTGAAAAAAACGGAAGAAATAAAGGAAGAAATGGTGTTTCTAAAACGGAGGGTATAAATCTTGGATGGGCCCCTTATATAAAGACAAAAAAATATGTGAACCTCATGCAATCATGGTATCTCAGACTACTGAGGATAAAGAAAAGATTACTATGTTTATAAGAAGCAAGGAAAAGATCGAATGAAAATACTCAGAAATTAGCAAACAAGTCAAATTTTCTAGAAATGTTCTTCAGGTTAAAATTGAGGTTTCAAACTTGTCCTTCCATGCACATTTTACATCTCTTCCCTTTTAAACATTGAGTTAAAAATCAAGTGGACTTCAAACGCAGAACCAAGCACCTCCACAAACACAGGCCATGAACTCAAAGGACTCCAGAGGTTTTCCCAAAGTAAACCGTACAAATAGACAAATTCCCTGGTCATCAGACCTTTCCTTGCATCCAAGAAACAAGAAAAACTAATACAGGAAGTAAAAGAGAGTTGTCTCCAGCTGTAGATAAAAGGTCTGTGAAGCAGCTAGCGTGATAGGGGCATCAAAAGCAAGGATTGAAACAGGGAGGGGCTCCATTAAAGAGGTGCTCTGTCAAGAAGAGTCCTACAGGGATAGAAAGAGTGCAAGAAAACAACTGTAGCTGAATTTGAAGGTATTTCCTAGGAATTCACTGGCCTTGGGAATTCTGAAACCAAGAGCTGGTTGTGTGAGCTCAATCATGTAGCATGGATCTACCTGGCAATTACATAATCCCTGGGGTCCTTTTCATAAACATCAGTTTCCTCTACACACAAAAGGCTTCTTTCGTTGTGTTTTGTATTTCTATTTACCTATCTATTTTTGGAGCCAAGGATCCAAACCAGGTTGTGTGCATGCTAAAATTTTGTTCTACCATTGAGCTGCATTCCCTAGCCCAGAGGTAGCATTTTGAAAAAGTTAAAGCAAGAGGGCATCTCAGTCAAAAGAGCAAAGAGGGAGAAAATATGAATAATATTACTAATATGTGACTCTACCTTCTTCCAAATTATCAAATAAAAGCCGAATGGCAGGGACATTGATGAGAGTCGCTATAGTAGTAAACACATGATATTTTTCCACAGCCTGTAAGACATTCTCTCATGAGTTCAGTCCCTGGCGCTAAGATGCCAGTCATCATGTCAGTGGACTGACAGTCCATATGGCCACAGATTTGAACCATTCCATTGAGAGTAGAGCTCTAGGTGTTCTATAATTACTGTCTATTTGTATCTTTGTCTATTCTGTATTTGTCCAATATTCTTAGATACATAATTTTCCAGGAGTAATTTTTCAATTGATGAATTCAAGTACCACCTACCCATACTGTGTACTGAGGCTCCAAATTACCACAATCCTTTGCAAAGATATAAGAACAGCTTCCTGGGACGTAGTAGTAGATTCCATCAAATGTTTCAAAGTGATACTGCCCCCAGGTTTTACAAATCCCATCTCTGCCACTTCCCATGTTTGGGACTGAAAGGGAATAAAAGAATATTAACTACGGTAAAATAAATCACATTGATCCCAAAATGTTCAGTCACCATAATTCTAATTTTCACTGAAATAAGTATAGTCCCTCCCCTTTGGGTGTTCCGTGGCACAGGAAGAAGCAGGTAGCATTGAACTATCAGATACTCTTAAAAACTATCCACTTCCTTTTTAAAAACAGTCCCCTAGTTGTGATGAAGAAAGGACGTATGTTAGAAACTCTCCTGCTGTTTCCAAGAGACAGAGCCAGAAGAAAGGAAGAGTAAGAAAGATGGCAAAGAAGACAGTAATGATGATACAGCAAATGAGTGACTCATAAAAGAAAGATAGGCTGCCATGGAATGTTCTAGAACAGCACGGGCAGCACGAGAACGCTCTTGTCTCCATAATTCTTTTTTTAAAATCTTCTTATGGTATCCAGAAAGAGAAAAACAAATTATGGCTAAAAAAATGAATAAATAAGTGAATGATGTGTACGCAAGCCTGAAAATGGAGGTGAAAGCATTAACCATCTGGTTTCCGGGAATCTCAAAATGATGACCTCAGATGGGTGACTTCAAACAGTATTTACTTTAAATCGAAGGGCTCCCTCCATTATGATCATGCCTCTCCTCTTGATCACCTCCCAATCTGCTCTACCTTTGTCTGTGTGGTGGATAACAAGACTCATCACTGTGTTGGGTGTGCTGTGGGTGGGCCACACTGTGTTACAGCAAGAAAGTGTCTAAGGACAACTTTGTGGAGTTGCTTCTCTCCTTCTGTCTAGGTGGGTTCTGGGGATGGTGCTCCAATCTTGGCAAAAAGGGCTTCACCCTGCTCAGTCATCTGACCACCACCACCCCTATTACCACCGCCCTCTGAGCGAGCCATTTTATATTTTAAGTGCTTCCCTTTATAATGATGTAAAAAAACAGGAACATTTGCTAAAATGTCACTAGGTGGGTTTTGATATATTCCAGGAGAAACCAAATGATAAGGAGGTGTCTTAGTTTCCTCTCCTTTTGAAACATTTACCTACATTTATCAGCTCAGGACAACTTTGGTCCACTTGGGGAAAGACATAGAATGGTTTGATTTGTAGGCAGCCTTCCCTACAGTGGGCCTTACATCCTGCACTTTTCCTTAGAACACTCAAGTTTAAGAATTGCTTGTCTACTATGCATCACTGAATCAAGTCCTACCATTCACAAATAAACCCTGTCTTGTGCCTCGAGTATAGTCTTGCAAATGGTAAAATGTTGGTTATTATCTGTTGATAATTATTAACCTAAGATCCTACCTCAGATACTGTGGACAAAATATACTTAAAAATGAAAACTTATCCCCAGGACCTAAAGAGTTCTCAGTTCTGTTTCTAATCTACATATTTAATGTCCAACTAACGGAATACAAAGAAGAAACACTTCAAGTAAAATATACTAAGTAAAAGAGAGACATTAACAAAAAGACAGTTCCACTGGGCTAATGCCAAAAAATAGGGGGGAAAATACTTAAGGAAATAGAGATCGGTGGGAAGGACAAGTACACACTCCTGTTTTCTTTTACAGCATTTCTACATTACTTCAAACTGATGAAAGTAAATTCTGAACTCTCTAGTTAATGTCCCAAATCCCAGGTGATGAACACTTCCAAACAAATCATGACAATGTTCTCGTTCATATCCCATGATTCTCTCATAAATATCCCTGAAACTTACCAATCTGGCACCTTGTCCCGAGAGCTTGGAATATTTGACAGTCACACGTACCCGTCTTAGAACAGAAAGCCCCGTTAAGGCATTCATGAGGACACGAACCTGAGGGACAAAATAATAATTTATCTTCTGGCATGGATCGGTTCACATAAACACAATATGTCACGATCTAGCTTGGACTAACTGCAACACTGTTAACTTAAACAGAACCGGGGCCTTTTGCTTTGTGGTGCTAAAGCATTAAGCCATCAAATCTCTATCTATTCATTTCATTATGTGTGCTCTGAGGCAGGAAAGACAGGCTTTCACATCTCAAAGTACTTTGAGAGAAAAGGTTAGCCTCCTTCGAGCAATGGAAAGGTCAAGTTCCCATGTAAGGAATTCTTGTCCAAGATGATGAGAACCAGAAATGCCCAAGCTGTAGATGATTCCCTGCCCCCAAGTTTGGAACACTTCCCAGCCCTTTCTCCAGGAGCAAGCTCCATACCGAAGCAAACTCAGACCTTGCTCACTTCAAGCAAAGCATAAAACTCAAAGGGAAACTCCCACCTTCGAGATCATGGGTGACACATTTCAGTTGAAGTTTGCCCATTAATGCTGAGGCATGGTTATAAATGACCCAGTCTTTGGAAATCAGTGCTTAACAAAGATGGGGCAGGAGCAAAAGTCTCGGCCCCACCCCGCCCCACCCCGCCCCACCCCCAAATACTTTTTTCGTAGAAAGAAAACTTGCTCCACATAAAAACATAATAAAAAAGAAGCAAATCTCTACAATGCTCTCTAATCTCTCTAATCTCCTGAGTGAGTATGAGAAGGCAATGGAATGCTAAATGTTTCTTCTGTTAAGAAGACAACAGGCAAAGCACAAGCTAAAAGGACCCAAGTTACACACAAGGAGTGGAGAACATCTTCGAGTCACTGTGAAATATTACTAAAGAATCTGGGACTGTCTGGAAGATGTCGCACTGGCGAAGACACATATTTGACTGTAATAACAAACATGGTCTGCCAAAGACAAGAAGGACAAAGTCCTGTTATCACCTCCCCCCTAAACGGCCACTGACTCATCTTTACATTTCAAAGCCTACACAGATTTCTAGGTAAATTTTAGGTGACAGTGGGGCAAAAGAAACTGTTTTGACTTAAACCAAAATACAAGTGAAAATTATCTACATGAACTTTCAAGCAGTATGGCTTTTCTTTAAAAGATACCCCCATCTCACACTGGGTAGGAGTCTAAATGTTTAGATGAACAAGTACATTGTTTTTTAAAATGAATTTACAAAGCTGCTTACTCTACTGAAAGCAAACATCAAACTAAATCTAAAAAGAATTACCGTTACTTCAAATGTGATGATAAGAATGACTTCTTTTCTTTAACCATTAAATTACCACCAGATTTCTGTTTAACAGAAATAATATAGTGCTAAGACTAAAGGCAGACAATGAGGAGGGAAGGAACAGGTCTTTGACTGGGAACAAAAGGAAAAACTTCTGCTACCTTTCCATGTTCTCTCCAGTCACACTGTTGACACCTTCATCTAAATGTTTAGTTCTGGCCAATCTAAAAATAATTTGGATTTATATAGGACATGAACTTAAATGATTACTATTATTAGCATGGTGGCTCGGTCCTTCCCCATATATATGGAAGGAACCAAGAACTGATTAAACATACCCCACACCAAGGGACCATCTCAGAAAAACGTAGACAGAAAAACAGTGAGATTTAAAGTAGCCCCCCCCCCCACCAAGGGACTGTCTCAGAAAACACAGACAGAAGAACAGTCACCCACACTGACCTTTTATTTTACTCTCACCCCAATTAATAGCTTCATGGAAAAAATATCTCGGAGATGTTGCTTCAAACTTTAAAACAGAGAAATACAAATGCAAATTAGTTCGTTTAACAGAAGCCAGATGAGCAAATGGAGACATTCTGGAAAGCATTTCTAAGTATAGAAATTATAAAGGATGATGGGTAACGTGATATAAGGACCAAGATCTTTGACCTCTAATTCTGATTATTATTCTCATGCATGTGAAGTTTGATTTGAGCATTTTCCGTGTGTGTGTGTGTGTGTGTGTGTGTGTGAGAGAGAGAGAGAGAGAGAGAGAGAGAGAGAGAGAGAGAGAAGAGAGAGACGTGTATGTGCTCGCTCATATGCATTTGCCTATGGAGATCAGAGGTTGGCATTTGCTGCCTTCCTCAATTACACTCTACCTTATTTTTGAGACAAGGTCTCTTGACCTAGAGCTCAGGGTTTCAGCTAAACTGACTAGCCAATCAGCTCCAAGGATCTCCCTGTCTGCACCTCCCCACTTTGTAATTAGTGGCAAAAGGCCATGCCTGGCTTTTTACTGAGGATCTAAAGCACAAGCGAGTCCTTGCGCTTGCATGACCGGTACCCACCAGTCCATCTCCCTAGCCCCTCTGTATGTTCTTTAAAAAGAACTCACCCCATGTTACATGATACTACTATTATATTCTCTCATTTGCTGAGGATACCAAGAGAGTCCCTTCTAAACTCCTGACCCCATACCGGGGTTCCAAGTTCATAAGTTCATTATTTCCTTCTCACAAACTGGTCCATGTTTTACCCTCACTTCTCAATCCCTTCCACTTTTATTTGCCTTGTCCTCAAACAAATTAGCCTCAACAGTGTGTGTCCACGGTCCCACCATGATGCCAAGTTTAATTTTCTCTTCCATCACACGGCTTCCAGCTGCCTAGATCAAATAGACATCAACACTGCTGAATGCATACCATCTTCAAAGCTCTTTGCCTCTGAAATAATTTATGCCAATTCTTGCAATGGAAACCAATCCCTCATCTTTGATGTTTGACAAATGTATAGTGGCTTCAACTCTGCCTCACACTGGCCCAAGTACCGGAACAAATTGTCTAGTCCAGGTAGCCACAGTTTCCAATAAATAAAAAAGAATGACAGTGTCTCCCTTACAGAATCAGGAGGATAAAATGAAGCGATCAATGATTAATAGTACTCCAAGCATATAATAAGAATAGGCCTCTTACTATTACTAAATGAAAATGGAATATATGGGCTATAAAGTGACTCAGCAGGTAAAGCCTAACAACTGAGATGGATTTCCAGGACCACGTGATGGAAAGAGAAAGAGAAAGATGTATCCTGACACCCATGTACATGCCATGGTAATAAGAACACACACATGCTACATGCACACATACCACACACATATACTCAGGCAGATACACACACACACACACACACACACAAACATACATACAAAATGAATGAATGGATAGATGGATGGATGAATGAATGAATGGATATTCACCGGAGTGAGGGAAATACATATATTTGTTTCTTTCTCTAATCAACTTTGTCCACCTCTAAACACATCCCAGGGACCACTTAACACACCACCTTCCTGACAGTTCATCAACCCTTCTGTTTATCCGGCACCATAATGCGTTTTGCAAGTGTAAAGTTCCACACTCTCAGTATTGGAGTTATGGAGCACTTCTGAGCTCAGAACGGAATGCTACTTTAATAAGTGAGGCCTTTTCATTTTTATGTTATGTACATAGCATCAAATAATTCATGGTGACTCTGATTCAATGAACCATTTGAACAGAAATGATTTCTTTCCAGATCCCTGAAGACATGAAGTTTCTAAATTTATAAGCCTGGCTATTCTGCATGACATGACTCCTGGCAAGCCCACAACAAGTACCAACTGAACTGGAAAAAAGATATAGTTCAAATGGATCTGCCTCTTGTGGTATTTAGAGCTATGACTAAAGCAAGCTCCAGCAATTCATTTTCAGCCCATATCATATTCACTTGGGTTTCTGTGGGAATGCAGAGCCTACAACTCTAAGCCCAGCCTTCTTTCTCTCTCTGCCTAAGGACAGAGTCCAGGCAAGTCTTTTAGGATATTTCAGACATACTAGCTCCTCTTTTTGATTGATAGGAAAACAGGAACTAATGGGTGATAAATATTCCAGTCTCCCTATCCCTTGCAGAAACAAGAATAAAAGGCTACTCATCATGTTCCCAATAAGACTGAGTCCTAGATGCCTACAACAGGAAGCCCCCATCAACAGGCCCTGAATTTTGTCACGCTTTTTCTCTCACGCTTGTCTGACCCTCCTTGTATGTTTTCCAGACACCGTTCGCCTAAGCCTTGGTCTCAGTGCCTGCTTCAGAAGAATCACTGAATACAATGCCAAGAATGTGTTTCTGTGCGTGCACATATCCACAGAACTGGTAAAAGAAGGCAAGCACTCTATCTCCTTCCTGATGACACCTCCACAGGAGGGTGGTCGTTACCACAGCAACATGCCCTGGATAGAGGAATCGCAGTCTCACTCACATGTGCACCATTTATAGAAGTCTACACCTAGGCTTTACTTCCTTATGTCACTACCAGCATCTTTCTGGGGACAGTTATCCATCCATCAGCACTGTTTGCTTACAGTAGAGGAGTGGGCTGAGTATGAATGGCCTCAAAGCCTATTTCTAAGAAGTGAACTGCCTGACTGTGACCTCATTGTCACATTTCTCCCTTGAAAACTTAATCGATGTTAAATGATCTTGACATGTGTCCACAGGCTACAGGAAAGACAGATGCAACTCTCCTGCTCTTTGTCCTGCCTAAAATGGGCACGGAGACAAAGCAAGTGCGTCCCTACTTAGTAGCAGAGGAGAGGCATTAACCTAATGCCTAGTGGGTACACTGCACAGATCTTGTTGTCGTGTAAATGCCCAGTGTTCAGTTCCATCCACAGATCTCTTTATTTGGAACGTTAGGGAATAGACAGTTCACACAAGTTTTCCCATCAAGAGAGTTTGCCAGAGTGGCTGTTTTCTTTTTCATCGACAGATTTTCTTCTGAGTTATACAGATGGATTTTTGTCGTTAGTATGCTCCACTGGCAATCACATCCTTCTCATCACAGAAAACATATCTTAACTGCTTCACACGATACATGAGATTTTTGTTGTTGTTTTTGTTGTCGCTCTCACACAGGGTCTCACTATCTAGCCCAGACTAGCCCCAAACTTGCAACCTTCCTACTGTAATTTCTCTGATACAAAATACTCCCTAAAGTGAAATATTGTTTCCACTGCCAATATTAGTTATAAAAAAATTAAAAACGTGACAAGGAAGATGACTCGGTGGATAAAGTGGTTGCTATGGAAACGTAAGGGCCTAAGTTTGTGTCTCCAACATCCACATAAAAAAACCAAAGCCATGTGCAAGAAACTTTGGTCACAGGACATGAAGAAATCAAATTGGTATTGAGCAGGAAGTTTCTTCCCTGGTATTTGGCTTTCGTGGTATCAAAAGGTGCCAAGTAGCCCATAGGGGACACAGGAACTTATCTGGTAGTGAACCCTGTGAACTACAGGAGCGGTTTGAGTGGCATCATATATGCCTATGAATACAATAGTGGCACAGATGTTATATGGTCAAGCAAGTACTTTCTGACTGGTTTTAAGGCCAGTGTGAGGAAACACACGGCTGGTACTGTAAATCTGGACAATAACCCATGGTTAGGCAGCTCGCATGCCCCACCGGTGAACCAACTACTATTGTTTTGCTAAATAAGTATAGTGTCAAACTAGTCTCTAAATCCCTATCTCTTTGTTTATAAATTAGTTCAGCTCCTCAGAGAAGTTGCTTTATGACATAGATGGTGATTAGCACAGAAATAATGCACAGCATGCAAAGAATGAGTGACTGTGGAGTGCTAAGCCACAAATGAATCATTTATATTGCTCCACAACCAAGGTACAGGAACCACTGAGGAAGAATGTGCTGAAAGACTGTAAGAGATGGAGGACAGGGTGACTGGACTGAAGCAGTATCTTCTAAATGTGACAGAACAGCTGTACTGATGGACCGTAGTAGCCATGGTTGTCTGAAGAAGATCTGCGCAAGATGAAGCCAGTCAACAGTCTGGCATGAAATAAGAAGGGGACCATGCCGGGGTTGGGGATTTAGCTCAGTGGTAGAGCGCTTGCCTAGGAAGCGCAAGGCCCTGGGTTCGGTCCCCAGCTCCGAAAAAAAAAAAAAAAAAAAGAAGGGGACCATGCCACCATTAACTGAAGAGATACTAACAGCCCATGACTCAGGGAGGGGCAGTCAGATTTATGTGTAGCACTGTTCCTGGTAAGTCAACCATTCCCTAGGGAATAGGTCTGCACCCATAAGTATATGGACCACACAAACTGGACTGGGTAGGGAATTATGAAGAAACAAAAGGAGCACATTAATTTGGGAGGAGCATGGGAAGGTAGGGGTAGATCTGAACAATGCTGAGGGAAGAGATAAAGTGAGCACGATTACAATATGTTATATGAAGTTCTCAAAGTATTAATAAAAACATGATATTTTTTTTTGTGTGTGATTCTCCTGGTAGTCCTTTTTTCGTTGAGGATAGTTTTAGCTATCCTGGGTTTTTTGTTATTCCAGATGAATTTGCAAATTGTTCTGTTTAACTCTCTGAAGAATTGGATTGGTATTTTGATGGGGATTGCATTGAATCTCTAGATTGCTTTTGGTAAAATGGCCATTTTTACTTTATTAATCCTGCCAATCCATGAGCGTGGGAGATATTTCCATCTTCTGAGATCATCAATTCTTTTTTCAGAGACTTGAAGTTCTTATCATACAGATCTTTCACTTGCTTGACTAGCATCACACTGAGGTATTTTATATGATTTGGGACTATTATGAAAGGTGTCGTTTCCCTAATTTCTTTCTCAGCTTGTTTCCCTTTTGTGTAGAGGAAGGCTACTGATTTGTTTGAATTAATTTTATACCCAGCCACTTTGCTGAAGGTATTTATCAGGTTTAGTAGTTCTCTGGTGGAACTTTTGGGATCACTTAAATATACTAGCATATCATCTGCAAATAGTGATATTTTGATTTCTTCCTTTCCAATTTGTATCCCTTTGATCTCCTTTTGTTGTTTGATTGCTCTGGCTAGAACTTCAAGAACTATATTGAATAAGTGGGGAGAGAGTGGACAGCCTTGTCTGGTCCCTGATTTTAGTGGGATTGCTTCAAGTTTCTCTCCATTTAGTTTAATGTTAGCTACTGGTTTGCTGTATATACGTTTTTATGTGTTTAAGTATGGGCTTTAAACACCTATTCTTTCCAGGACTTTTATCAAAAACATGATATTTTTACAAGTCAGGTACAGTGCCTCATGCCTGGACTACTGGCACTAAGGAAAGAGTCCTGGAGCGAGCTCACTGAGCAGCAAACTCTGGGTTTAATAAAAGGTTGTGTAAAGCAATAGAACAAGAGATCTAACATCAAACTCTGGCCTGCACAGGACAGATACAGCACATTCACTTGCACACGTACAAATAAATACACCAAACATATAAGCATACACACGAGGATCTCTAGTCTTGAGAGAGAAAAAAAGAATTTGTTTTGTCATCTGAACTGTCATAATATCACATTTGACCTCTCCGTGTGTTCCCTTCAGTTAACTATAATAAAAATATACACATGAAGGCACCTAACAGGAAATACTTATAACAACTTTATTTCAGAGGTTGAAGAGGTGGCTCACTGGTTAAGAGCACTTGCTGCTCTCCCACAAGACCTTAATTCAGTCCCTAGCACCCGCATCTGAGGACTCACAACCGTCTCTAAGTCCATCTCTAGGGGATCTTATACTTCAGGATCAGGTGCACATACCCACAAACATCTAAACATAATAGAGTGTAATTTAAGTAGAAAAATACTTTGTATCTCAACACTTGTCAAAGGCCCCCTTAAATATTTAAGCTGTTAAGTGTTTAATATTCTAATTACATTGCTTCAAATTAAAAAAAAAACCTCTTTCCCACATTAAGTTTGACTTATCTGTCTCTCATAGAGAAAAATTCTCTAAAGCTCATTCATTTGAACATTCCAACTATAATTTGATGAAAATGCAATCATATTATCCAGGATCCTTTATATAGAAAAGGAAGCAGGCAACATGTTCTCAAATTTAACAGGATACTGCTATCGTGAAATACCCATGAATTGGATTTTTTAGAAAACATGAAAGCTGTCTGTCAGTACATGAGAATATGTCTCATACTGCTTTTCCATATTTAACTGATGTCATTTTAGTCTTTCTGCATTTGCTCTTATGTGTGTTGTCCCTGTTGCTATTGTCCTGCCCGGTGTTGTGGTTAATTTCTAACTCATCCAAATGTCCTAGCAAGGAGATGGAATCCAATCCCCGTCAACACTGAAGCCTAAGCACAGGTTACTGAGATGAATGAGGAGAAAGAAAAGCATTTCATTCCAAGCAAATCTATGTGAACTGAGAACATATTTGAGGGTCGCAAAATAAAATAAAATATTAAATTAAACAATAATAAAAGCTACAGAGAAATGTCTTGGCCTCTCCCTGCTCCTTCCTGTCTTGTGTTGAACATTTCATTCCCTCTACAAAGGTCTCATTGTTGAGGTGACAGCAGTGTCCAAAGTAGAATGAGTTATTTCTCTGCCTCTCTCCATCTGAGGCATAACCTACCTGTACTGCTAACAGAGCCCTTCTCTGTTCATTTTCATAGAACTCACTTCTGCAAGAAAACACAAAGAACTTGTGTAGTCAGAGGCCCCTGGGCAACCTGAACAGCCTTTCCCAAGAGGGAGCTGGTGTTTTCCTCCCGATCTCCATCACTTTTATCAAAGAGGCCTTTCTTGGTTTAACATTTAAAGGGCCCCCTCCCCTCTATCGAAGGGTAAGATTTGGGTGGTGGCACTGTCTCATTTTACAAAATTCGGGACTGTCCCCAAATCTCTCCAGGCTCTGATATAAACTGAATTTTAGGAAGGAACTTTGAGATTGAGAGATAAACAAAATAGTGTTGACATTGTAGCACCAACAGGCATAGATTTTTCTTCCAAGGACTTCACGAGTCTGGCAGGTATTTACCAAAGGTGCATTTACTTTCCCAGATGTAATAGTCTAATTTCATCCATTCTGTGTCACTAATAGTGACATAAATGTAAGGACATTTAACTGGCAGTTATCCAAACCAAATCGTTAATCCACTGAGTTATACATCTGCTTTATGGAAATTATATTTATCAATAAAGATATTTTTAAAAAATAAAATGAGTATAATTGTGCCTTTCACTAAGCAAAGTAGTAAAACTATTTTAACTATTACTAGAACCATTTTAGTCATTTAATCACTAAAAGTAGTCTTGCTTTATTTTAACAATGTAGTATATTTATCATCAATAATGTATGTCAACAGGAAAACTGTAAAGAGACATATTACTGGATATAACTTCTTTACAAACCTTTGAAATGAAACAAAAGTTTCCTTAGTACCTACAGGCAGTGGACAACACCAAGACTTCTCACAAATGTGAAAGTGAATGTCATTTCTACTGTTTAGAAATATTTCATAGAAGAACATCTCATGCTTTTTGTCAATGTTTCACTGGTTATTTTAAAAATGGACTCCGCTGTCTACTGAGTTTGGCATATTCTCATCCCTTTGATGTTTCAGAACATAAAGACAAAGAAATACTCACTCTGATGTTTCTGTCAGGCTAGATGACGCACAAATGTGGCCTGCCAGAGATAAACACAGGTTGGTGAAACTGCAAGATGTGCACATAGCTTAGTCTGGGCTGTGCTATTTTACGAATCATTTTTTATCCAAATGCTAAAATATGCATTGAGAATTGCTTCTTGTTTTTAGAGAATTCGGACCAGCAAATAATCTGTAATATACCTGGGGTGAGCAATAGTCCTAGAAGGATGGTCAACGTCTGTAGATTTACACAGTACCATCATACAACATGACCAACATCTATAGATGTACATGGTGCCATCACATAACATGACCAATGTCTATAGATGTACAAAGTGTTGTCACACAGCAGAGTGGGGGCCAGCCATGGAATCATAGAGCTATTCTAGTGCTGGCCCTACCACTTAGCGTTTGGCAAGCTTAAGCATGATGCTAAGCAAAACAATCATGTTGAACAAGCCAATCTCAAAGCCCCACCACACAGTATCCAGCACAGCATCTGGCCCAGCATCCTGTATCTTTCTCCTTGAAAACTAAGAGTGCTTCCTCTGTGATGGGAAGATTGTGACTTTTCTGTGTCTCTCACATGTCTATCATTTCTTCCATTGCCCCTATAAGCTCCAAACCCTAAATCCTTTATCAGGGATCAAAAAATACATGTAAATGAATGCCACTTCCATAAAAAAACATTTAATAAAAATTAATTTACAGGTCAACTTGTTATAAAAATGGGAAGTTAACCCAGAACTCAAATGTTAAAGTTCGACCTAAAAAGTTTTTTTTTAATTTTTAGATTTTAATGACATGAATATTTATCTATTTACATTCTATTAAATATTCTATTTATCGTTATTATAAAGTTTCAAATGCTTACATTACATGTGGGAAGTGTAGATCCTATTTGAAAAAGGGGTAAGTTAGAATGACTACACATAGTGATAAAGGCATGGTTTTAGCCACTTAAAGAAAATTCAAAACACACCAAGGGTACAAATTCTCTACATTCTGAAGAATCCAGCAAAGTTGTCTGAACATGATTTAAGTACATATGTGTTCTAATGACGTCAAAACGCTTGAGAGTTAACATAAAAGGAAACAATATCAGTTTCAAGAGAGAGAGACGTGTGATAAATGAAGGTGAAGATATGAAAGCTCTTACCTCGTAACAAAACCAGCAGTATAGGAAGGGAGAGAGCACGCCAAGGTACCATCAACCTGAGTTTCCTCACAATTCTCATTTCAGTGGACTCTTTCTCCCTGGACTGGAACCAAACTGTCGGTCTTCCCTATGATGGCATCTTACAAGAGTGAGTGTTGGTTGTGTGCTCAGATTCAAATGAATACAGTTATGGGATAAAGCAACTGAAAGAAGAACCCCAGGCTTTCCGACTACACACAGCACCTGAGGTTTCAGATAGAGCTCACACTCAGCCCTTTGGCTGGGTCCCTCATTAGCAATGCAAGACAGCCTCCTGCCTGAGCCCGGATTAGTTACAGCCAGCTACACACCTGCCCATCATACACCTTTTTTTTTTTAGGTAATGTCAGCCTTTCTCCTAATTTCGAAAGATGGGGTCACCCAAACAATACTTGTTTATATCTTCTCACCTCATGAATTAACTTACTCCTAAAGGCTGGTATAGTTTTCATATCTTATTATTCACAAAGTAGTAGCCTTTGAAAACAGGAGGAATGACATCTAATTAACTTCTCCTACATTATCTACAATATTGCATCTTAGTCTCAAAACTTAAACAGTAAATTAAAACTATGTGCATGTGTTTTTCAATTGAAATCCTATTCTAGTGTATATATATATATAGTATATATGTTGACATTTTCATCGGTCCATCAAGCTGTTAAACATTGTAGAACACGTGTAGATTTTAAAAGAAAACAATACTTTTCTAATATTTGTCTTTAAAAAGAAAACTAAACAATTCAGTGGGTACTGAAGACCTTTCTGGTAATCCATTTTTTTCATCTTCTATGACAAGTACCTGATTAGATTACAAAGGGGGGAAGGGAGTCTGTGTTCTTATTCCAGCCATAAGGGCATTCTTCCCCAGAAGCAATTGACTGCCTAGAGCAGCACCAGAGAAGAACTATCATCTTTCAAAATGAACTCCAGAGAGATGATCTAAGCACACAAATGAGTGAAAGCCATGTCTAGGTCATGGGTTCACATTTCCTATAGCAGATTCCATGACTCGCCTTGCCCTTGTCCCTCCCACTTAACAGATAGGGTACAATAGCAAAAAACGTCTGATTACAGAGGTCCTACACAGCAGTCATTAATGTCTGCTGCTTCCCAGTCAGCAGTCGCTCTTTTGCAATGACTTCAAAGTATCCAGTGACTGACTCATTCAATATCCATTACATATTTAGTTTTCTCTTATGGTCCCAAGTTCATTGATCATGTGTTATTGTCCCATGTGGTCTTGATTAACCTCCATTGATAAGGAACAGCTAATTCAATGAAGCAACAGAAATGTACACCCATTCGATAAAAAGGCAAGCGTGAAATACACACATAAGTGCTACTAAAATTATAAAATGTAATGTACCTGTCTACAACACACATGTGCGCACTCATTTTGAACTTTAATGTATGTATTTTAAAGTAAAGTTTGCCCTCAGTGATATTCACTACTAAAGGTTCATAGTCCATTGTTCTTGAACTAACTAGACAATTACCTAAGTCTACACAGATGGTCCACTTAATAATTTATATTTACATTCTAAACTGGTCCAGAAATATGTATCCACTAAGCCATAGGCAAAACTACAAAATAATTCTGTTTTAATGTCAGTACAAGATAACTGAAAAGCAAGGGTTGCACTCTGTTTTGAACATAAAATTTGTCCCCCAAAGAACTTCCTCAAATTGAGAGAAGTAAAAATTTTGTGTAAAATGTTTTAAATCAACATACGTTACTAAATCTTTTCTTCTGTGCCCCTGGCTAATTTACAACTTGACTTGCCACATAAATAACATATGATATGACAGATGTATAAATCTTGCTTCAGAATTATTTTTCTCTGCTAAAATCTTGAATGCTTCCTGAAACAATTTTTTTTCACAATGATACATATACAGAAAAATCTTGAGTTGAAATCAAAGTCAAACTTCATGATTCAACAGTTTGATTACGAAACAAGCTATTCCTAATGCACCTGAAAACTGCCTAGAAAGAACTAGAAAACAATAAAAAAAATCACTTGAACTGCACGTTTCTCTTATAAACTTTGATAGCTAGGTGAAATAATTAAATGTAATAACTGAATTCTTAGCTCAAATTTCATATACAATCATTTGATTCAGAAGCATCGCTTCAATTTTTGGCGAATGAAATTGAAAATTCCAAGGCTGCATCATCTCACTTTTTCCTATTTTTCTGTTTTTAAACTGTGTGTTCAGAACCTGGAAGGTGTTTTGTCTAACAAGGAAAGCAGTCAAAATTACCACACCAAAAATAAAACAAAACAAAACAAAAATCCTATCTTGAATTTGGCCATTCTTTTTCTAAGTAGAGTCTTACTGTGTGCCTGTCCTTTGCCCCTCTATGTCAAGGCTTCTCATAAGGAAGAAATAACAAAGAAAGCAATAATTTAATGCCAAGTTCTTTCTCAATGAACCCCATTATGAACTTGTTACCTGAAATGGTAGTCAGCATGAAAATAAGCAAAATAGGCTTCCGTGAATAGCTCCAACCAAACTGAGAGTCTAGATGAAAGATTAGACCCAGAGACACAAAAAAAGGGAATTTATGACTATTGCTATGTGTGATTATTACTGTCGAAATGACAGCCTTTATTTCTTTCTACCCTGACAAAGGAATGTAGACAAAACGTGAGTCATCCACCAGTTTATGAAGTGGTACGAGGCTCATAAAAATCCTGAGGCAAGCCCAGAATGCAAGCAATAAGCAGTTCCCTTTTGGTACTGTGCATTTTCCCACAAGGAATATGACCTTTGGAAAGCTGACACCTAACAATCTGTTGACCTCAACACAGCACATACAAAACAACTGGCAAGAATGGGAAATCTCTGACATCATGGTCTATATGTCATTGATAAAGAGATGTTATAATAAAATGTGTTGTCTTTGATAATCATTTATTTCCCTACATATTTATATAAGGTTCATTTGCATGAATTTAGATCAAATCTAAAGTAACTAACATTCGACTCCCATTATATCACAGTCTACTGGTGAAATTCAACTATTCCTCATTTGCTTTGTGAAACCCAACATACTACAGGTTCTATGATTTCATCCAGAATTTATCTTGTCATCAAAATACCAAAAAGAATCGATCTCTAAGATGAATTTTAGCTCTCTGAGTTTCATGCTCTTATTGTAATAAGATAGTTTGTAGAATTCTACATATGCTTTCAAGCTGTGTGCTGCGTGGCTATGTCTTTGGTGTTTCACATAATTTAACTCAGATGTGATCTAGCTTAGCTTTGTCATATGATGATATATAATACTTCATAAGTCATTCTCTGTTGGTCACAATTTCAATATGAAGTTTGGTCCCAAAAGTCCATCACTCTAGACTTTATAAGAACATTAATTTTCCAGGTTCCCATGGAAAATTACACTATCCAATGGGAAAAGAAGGAATGTCCCTCCAATTAACTTCTTGTCAAGACCTTACTTTGCCTCTTGTGTTTGCTACACTACTACCATATACCGCATTTACATTGCCTAGAGCATTATGTGAGGGAGTTAGTCTCTGGTGCCTACAATCCCGGCTTGTATCATCAACATTTGTGTGCACCTACCTTAAAAACTGCTGAATGTATTTTCATGTCCTGAAGAACAGTGGTGACGGTCTCAATCTTTAAGATTATAGAGTTTGCTTCCCTCTAGGAAGCCCTCTTTAAGGGCTTTACAGTTGTATGTTGTATTCGGTTGGCAGGGCATTTTCTGTGAGAATCCTTTGAACACCAGAGGGTGAACACAAGTCCTTAGTTCAAATCAAAGGAAATCAATTCCATTCTTCCTTTGGCTTTTCTGATAATGTCACTTGCATCTACATGGAAGCATCAAGTGATTTTTGTGGTTAACTATTTTGTCACCTCCAACTAGTAAATTCTAATGCCATATAAATGACCATATTACCGAAATCAAAACACCAATTATCAGAGACATGTTTATCTTTCCATGTATTTTAAATATTTGTTTTCTCTATCAGTGTAAGTATAGCTTTCCTTCTCAGCTTAATTATAAGTGAAAATTATTCAAAACAAATAAATGCAAAATTGTTTTTTAAGAAAGCACATCAAAGCAACCCCTCTTTGGATCATATTACATTAATTATAAAACTAAACTATTCAGATTCCCCAGTGCCCTGATTGGATGGCTTCCTATCATACTAAGATTCAAATCCAAACACCAGCAACTTGGCTTACGATAGTTGCCACTGAACAACAGGATGGTGTCAAATGTCAGTTTGGTCACACAATTGCTCTGAATTGGAAAGGCTGCTAATGAATTGTCTTTGGAGATATGGTATTATCAAGATTTTCAGCAGACCACAAAGCAGTATGAAAATGACAGAGGAGACCAAATTCTTCGGTGTGACTTGAGAATCAAATAACAGTTGATCAGCTCCCCAAGAATGTACCCCTTATCTTGAGGTGACCTCTTCTCTCCAGACCTGAATTAGACTCTTACTAGGTTACATACAAAATTGTTATCATTATCTCCCGAAAGCTGCAGTGAGAATGCCCTAGTTCCCTTAGTAGCTTTTCTTCAGTCTTCTCTTCTAACAAGATAAGTTTATCAACTTTACTTAAAACACAGTGGCAGCTCTTTAACTAGTGTGTACAGGAATTCTCTAGGGAGCATATCAGATGCACAGATTCCCAAGCCTATCTCCCCTACAGTTCGTGTTTTCTGATTGAGTCTAAGGACATTAGGCATGTATGTTTTGATAAGGAGTAAATTCTGGTTTTATGAAAAGAGAATACAAGACAAGTTAGGGGGGAAAGGAATGTAGGAAAATTATAAATACAGTGACATGGCTTCCTCTGGAAAACAAGTAGTATGTGAAGAAAACTAAGTGGGAGGTTAAAGGTGGGCATTCCTGCCCACAACAGAGAAGCTGATTTGGGGTGAAAATGACATGGACATGTTATTGAGTTTTTCTACTCTTTCTAGGTTCCTTATACAAAGCAGTTCCTCCCACTCACTGACAGCTTCTGGTCCATTGGCAACATACCTACAAAACTCCCAACTGGGTAGATGTGATATGCTGTTCTCTCATTAAACCCTGGGAAAAGATGTCTGTGTCCTAATTCAAATAACCTAGGGAATGAATCACTGATGGGAGGTAGGAAGATTGTTCTACAGAATACCATATGCCCAGTGTAGAGATTATAAGTACTGAGAAAGAGTCAGAGTAAAATGCTGATGGAAAAAGAAGACAGCCTCCAGAAACTATAAAAGGGTTCAGGGAAAAAGGCAGCCCTGCCCACGTCTTATTGTTAGCCCATGAAACAATCTCAGATTTCTAATAACCAGACCCATCAGTTATATGTGTGTTGTATTAAGTCACTAAGTCCGTGGTAACTTTTTATAGTAATGGAAGAGCACTCACGTTCTCTGTCCACCAATACAGGCATTTGGTTCTCAATCAAACAAACACAGAGAGACAAAAGTTATTTATTGTGCTAAGGTTGTGGGCCCTGCCTTTGTAGTCCCAAACAGAATTGAAGATGGCTGCTATTATCATCCATAATTTTGCTATTAAATGAGAAAACATAATCCGGAAATTTGCAGAGAGAAATAGAATGAGGCAGTTGCTCAGAAAGAAGCAAAGAAACAACTGATCGCATGACTATATCCAATAACTTCTATTTAACTTGAGTTAACCTGATTAGTATATTTGTTGCTGTTGACAACATAGATGCACAATTCTTAGGGAGACATGAATAAATATCCATTCATCCCAGATAGAAATTCAACAACAAGTAAGGACTCAACCAACTTGGTAAACTAATGATCTTACTAAGGTTATTTAGATGAGTATGGGTAATAGGTTTCTTATACAAAGAGACATGACTTGAAGACATCACCAAAAGCCCACCTCAGCATCAATAGGAGCTCATGAAAGATGGATCACTGGTGCTCATTGCATAGCTTACAGGCAACTCAACAAGTCAGAGAGTATCTCTTAGAGGCAATTCAGTTGATCTGCACCTATTCCAAACAACTGAATTAGTTTGTTACCCAGGCAAAACTTGGCCAGTCCAAACCTCTTCTAAGTACCTGAGCTTGTGTGAGAATATTCTTTGTAGTCCTAACAATTTATATGAGCCTTCTAGGACGGAAGGGAGCTAGTAAATCTGGTTTGTTTCAGGGACTTCCTGGGCCTTTTGAGTTGTTTACTTCCTGAGTTTTAAAGACCTTCCCTATAGTATGGAATGCTTTACCTCCCTAAAGGAAGGTATCCTAAGAATTAACCAGCTTCTTTCAGGATGCAATGTTTTATATTGGGGGAAATTGCTAAACAATAATAGCTTACAGAAAGAAGCTTATTTATGATGACTGATTTTATGTGTCAGTTTTATGGGATAACAAAGTGTTCTGGGTTTTCAGTGAAGTTGTTTCTGGGTGACATTAGCATTAAATCAGTGGACTGAACAAAGCACACTACCCTGCCTAATACAGGTAAACCTATCTAATCCACTGAGGGCCTAAAGAAATTTTTTTTTAAAAATCAAATAAGAGAAAATTTGTTCTTTATATATAATTACAGTAAAACAAAGGCAAAAAGGTCAGTTTTATGCTAGACTTAACTATTGGCTTTCTTGGTTTTCCAGCTTGTTAACTGTAGATTGTAGATTTCTCAGATTTCATAAGCCAATTTTATATATAGATGTTCATCTTATACATTGTTTGTGTGCCTAAGTGTGTGTCCTAGTAACTGTATTTCTCTGTAAAAATTCTCCCTAATTAAATACTGAAAAGTATATCTTAGTCCATTTTCTATTGCTATAACAAATATTCTTATTTTCAAAGGGGGTATATTTATTTCACAAATCTTTAGGCTGAAAGTCTAAGAGAAATTCACTTTAGTAAGGTCCTCAGGGCAGATAGGTTCAAAATGGCAGATACTGTGGTAGAAGATCAAATCGCAAAACAGGAAGCCAGAAAGAATTAAGAGTCAAGGTCATTTTTTTTCTTTTCTTTTATTCGGAGCTGGGGACCGAACCCAGGGCCTTGCGCTTGCTAGGCAAGTGCTCTACCACTGAGCTTAAGTCCCCAACCCCCTCATTACTTTTAAAACAACAGGAACTACTCAAGGTTACATAAAATTCTTATTAATCTCCTCCAATTCCTGATCACAGTCCATACACAGCACACATACACAAAGGCACACATGCACAAACACACATATACACACATACCTGTGCATATGTGTATTTGAGAGAGAGCAAAGAAGTACACAGGAAGGGTTGGAGAGAAAGAAGCAAAAGAGGGAAATGATGTAATCATAATCTTGAAAAATAAAAGAAATAATCTTTTTCTTTTTTCCTTTTCTGTTTCCAGGACTACTTCATTTTTTTTACTATTATTATTATTTTTTTATTAACTTGAGTATTTCTTATATACATTTCGAGTGTTATTCCCTTTCCCGGTTTCCGGGCAAACATCCCCCTCCCCCCTCCCCTTCCTTATGGGTGTTCCCCTCCCAACCCTCCCCCCATTGCGGCCCTCCCCCCATAGACTAGTTCACTGGGGGTTCAGTCTTAGCAGGACCCAGGGCTTCCCCTTCCACTGGTGCTCTTACTAGGATATTCATTGCTACCTATGGGGTCAGAGTCCAGGGTCAGTCCATGTATAGTCTTTAGGTAGTGGCTTAGTCCCTGGAAGCTCTGATTGCTTGACATTGTTGTACTTTTGGGGTCTCGAGCCCCTTCAAGCTCTTCCAGTTCTTTCTCTGATTCCTTCAATAGGGGACCTATTCTCAGTTCAGTGGTTTGCTGCTGGCATTCGCCTCTGTATTTGCTGTATTCTGGCTGTGTCTCTCAGGAGCGATCTACATCCGGCTCCTGTCGGTCTGCACTTCTTTGCTTCATCCATCTTGTCTAATTGGGTGGCTGTATATGTATGGGCCACATGTGGGGCAGGCTCTGAATGGGTGTTCCTTCAGTCTCTGTTTTAATCTTTGCCTCTCCCTTTCCTGCCAAGGGTATTCTTTTTCCTCATTTAAAGAAGGAGTGAAGCATTCACATTTTGATCATCCGTCTTGAGTTTCGTTTGTTCTAGGGATCTAGGGTAATTCAAGCATTTGGGCTAATAGCCACTTATCAATGAGTGCATACCATGTATGTCTTTCTGTGATTGGGTTAGCTCACTCAGGATGATATTTTCCAGTTCCAACCATTTGCCTACGAATTTCATAAACTCGTTGTTTTTGATAGCTGAGTAATATTCCATTGTGTAGATGTACCACATTTTCTGTATCCATTCCTCTGTTGAAGGGCATCTGGGTTCTTTCCATTTTCTGGCTATTATAAATAAGGCTGCGATGAACATAGTGGAGCACGTGTCTCTTTTATATGTTGAGGCATCTTTTGGGTATATGCCCAAGAGAGGTATAGCTGGATCCTCAGGCAGTTCAATGTCCAATTTTCTGAGGAACCTCCAGACTGATTTCCAGAATGGTTTTACCAGTCTGCAATCCCAGCAACAATGGAGGAGTGTTCCTCTTTCTCCACATCCTCGCCAGCATCTGCTGTCACCTGAGTTTTTAATCTTAGCCATTCTCACTGGTGTGAGGTGAAATCTCAGGGTTGTTTTGATTTGCATTTCCCTTATGACTAAAGATGTTGAACATTTCTTTAGGTGTTTCTCAGCCATTCGGCATTCCTCAGCTGTGAATTCTTTGTTTAGCTCTGAACCCCATTTTTTAATAGGGTTATTTGTTTCCCTGCGGTCTAACTTCTTGAGTTCTTTGTATATTTTGGATATAAGGCCTCTATCTGTTGTAGGATTGGTAAAGATATTTTCCCAATCTGTTGGTTGCCGTTTTGTCCTAACCACAGTGTCCTTTGCCTTACAGAAGCTTTGCAGTTTTATGAGATCCCATTTGTCGATTCTTGATCTTAGAGCATAAGCCATTGGTGTTTTGTTCAGGAAATTTTTTCCAGTGCCCATGTGTTCCAGATGCTTCCCTAGTTTTTCTTCTATTAGTTTGAGTGTGTCTGGTTTGATGTGGAGGTCCTTGATCCACTTGGACTTAAGCTTTGTACAGGGTGATAAACATGGATCGATCTGCATTCTTCTACATGTTGACCTCCAGTTGAACCAGCACCATTTGCTGAAAATGCTATCTTTTTTCCATTGGATGGTTTTGGCTCCTTTGTCAAAAATCAAGTGACCATAGGTGTGTGGGTTCATTTCTGGGTCTTCAATTCTATTCCATTGGTCTATCTGTCTGTCTCTGTACCAATACCATGCAGTTTTTATCACTATTGCTCTGTAATACTGCTTGAGTTCAGGGATAGTGATTCCCCCTGAAGTCCTTTTATTGTTGAGGATAGCTTTAGCTATCCTGGGTTTTTTGTTATTCCAGATGAATTTGCAAATTGTTCTGTCTAACTCTTTGAAGAATTGGATTGGTATTTTGATGGGGATTGCATTGAATCTGTAGATTGCTTTTGGTAAAATGGCCATTTTTACTATATTAATACTACCAATCCATGAGCATGGGATATCTTTCCATCTTCTGAGGTCTTCTTCAATTTCTTTCCTCAGTGTCTTGAAGTTCTTATTGTACAGATCTTTTACTTGCTTGGTTAAAGTCACACCGAGGTACTTTATATTATTTGGGTCTATTATGAAGGGTGTCGTTTCCCTAATTTCTTTCTCGGCTTGTTTCTCTTTTGTGTAGAGGAAGGCTACTGATTTATTTGAGTTAATTTTATACCCAGCCACTTTGCTGAAGTTGTTTATCAGCTTTAGTAGTTCTCTGGTGGAACTTTTGGGATCACTTAAATATACTATCATGTCATCTGCAAATAGTGATATTTTGACCTCTTCTTTTCCGATCTGTATCCCCTTGATCTCCTTTTGTTGTCTGATTGCTCTGGCTAGAACTTCAAGAACTATATTGAATAAGTAGGGAGAGAGTGGGCAGCCTTGTCTAGTCCCTGATTTTAGTGGGATTGCTTCAAGTTTCTCTCCATTTAGTTTAATGTTAGCAACTGGTTTGCTGTATATGGCTTTTACTATGTTTAGGTATGGGCCTTGAATTCCTATTCTTTCCAGGACTTTTATCATGAAGGGGTGTTGAATTTTGTCAAATGCTTTCTCAGCATCTAATGAAATGATCATGTGGTTCTGTTCTTTCAGTTTGTTTATATAATGGATCACGTTGATGGTTTTCCGTATATTAAACCATCCCTGCATGCCTGGGATGAAGCCTACTTGATCATGGTGGATGATTGTTTTGATGTGCTCTTGAATTCGGTTTGCCAGAATTTTATTGAGTATTTTTGCATCGATATTCATAAGGGAAATTGGTCTGAAGTTCTCTTTCTTTGTTGTGTCTTTGTGTGGTTTAGGTATAAGAGTAATTGTGGCTTCGTAGAAGGAATTCGGTAGGGCTCCATCTGTTTCAATTTTGTGGAATAGTTTGGATAATATTGGTATGAGGTCTTCTATGAAGGTTTGATAGAATTCTGCACTAAACCCGTCTGGACCTGGGCTCTTTTTGGTTGGGAGACCTTTAATGACTGCTTCTATTTCCTTAGGAGTTATGGGGTTGTTTAACTGGTTTATCTGTTCCTGATTTAACTTCGATACCTGGTATCTGTCTAGGAAATTGTCCATTTCCTGAAGATTTTCAAATTTTGTTGAATATAGGTTTTTATAGTAAGATCTGATGATTTTTTGAATTTCCTCTGAATCTGTAGTTATGTCTCCCTTTTCATTTCTGATTTTGTTAATTTGGACGCACTCTCTGTGTCCTCTCGTTAGTCTGGCTAAGGGTTTATCTATCTTGTTGATTTTCTCAAAGAACCAACTTTTGGTTCTGTTGATTCTTTCTATGGTCCTTTTTGTTTCTACTTGGTTGATTTCAGCTCTGAGTTTGATTATTTCCTGCCTTCTACTCCTCCTGGGTGTATTTGCTTCTTTTTGTTCTAGAGCTTTTAGGTGTGCTGTCAAGCTGCTGACATATGCTCTTTCCTGTTTCTTTCTGCAGGCACTCAGCGCTATGAGTTTTCCTCTTAGCACAGCTTTCATTGTGTCCCATAAGTTTGAGTATGTTGTATCTTCATTTTCATTAAATTCTAATAATTTCTTTATTTCTTCCTTGACCAGGTTATCATTGAGTAGAGCATTGTTCAATTTCCACGTATATGTGGGCATTCTTCCCTTATTGGTATTGAAGACCAGTTTTAGGCCGTGGTGGTCCGATAGCACGCATGGGATTATTTCTATCTTTCTGTACCTGTTGAGGCCCGTTTTTTGACCAATTATATGGTCAATTTTGGAGAAAGTACCATGAGGAGCTGAGAAGAAGGTATATCCTTTTGCTTTAGGATAGAATGTTCTATAAATATCCGTTAAGTCCATTTGGCTCATGACTTCTCTTAGTCTGTCGACATCACTGTTTAATTTCTGTTTCCATGATCTGTCCATTGATGAGAGTGGGGTGTTGAAATCTCCCACTATTATTGTGTGAGGTGCAATGTGTGTTTTGAGCTTTAGTAAGGTTTCTTTTACGTATGTAGGTGCCCTTGTATTTGGGGCATAGATATTTAGGATTGAGAGTTCATCTTGGTGGATTTTTCCTTTGATGAATATGAAGTGTCCTTCCTTATCTTTTTTGATGACTTTTAGTTGGAAATTGATTTTATTTGATATTAGAATGGCTACTCCAGCTTGCTTCTTCTGACCATTTGCTTGGAAAGTTGTTTTCCAGCCTTTCACTCTGAGGTAGTGTCTGTCTTTGTCTCTGAGGTGTGTTTCCTGTAGGCCGCAGAATGCAGGGTCCTCGTTGCGTATCCAGTTTGTTAATCTATGTCTTTTTATTGGGGAGTTGAGGCCATTGATATTGCGAGATATTAAGGAATAGTGATTATTGTTTTCCTTTATATTCATATTTGGATGTGAGCTTATGTTTGTGTGCTTTCATTCTCTTTGTTTTGTTGCCAAGACGATTAGTTTCTTGCTTCTTCTAGGGTATAGCTTGCCTCCTTATGTTGGGCTTTACCATTTATTACCCTTTGTAGTGCTGGATTTGTGGAAAGATATTGTGTAAATTTGGTTTTGTCATGGAATATCTTGGTTTCTCCATCAATGTTAATTGAGAGTTTTGCTGGATACAGTAACCTGGGCTGGCATTTGTGTTCTCTTAGGGTCTGTATGACATCAGTCCAGGATCTTCTGGCCTTCATAGTTTCTGGCGAGAAGTCTGGTGTGATTCTGATAGGTCTCCCTTTATATGTTACTTGACCTTTTTCCCTTACTGCTTTTAATATTCTTTCTTTATTTTGTGCGTTTGGTGTTTTGACAATTATGTGACGGGAGGTGTTTCTTTTCTGGTCCAATCTATTTGGAGTTCTGTAGGCTTCTTGTATGTCTATGGGTATCTCTTTTTTTAGGTTAGGGAAGTTTTCTTCTATGATTTTGTTGAAGGTATTTACTGGTCCTTTGAGCTGGGAGTCTTCACTCTCTTCTATACCTATTATCCTTAGGTTTGATCTTCTCATTGCGTCCTGGATTTCCTGTATGTTTTGGACCAGTAGCTTTTTCCGCTTTACATTATCTTTGACAGTTGAGTCAATGATTTCTATGGAATCTTCTGCTCCTGAGATTCTCTCTTCCATCTCTTGTATTCTGTTGGTGAAGCTTGTATCTACAGCTCCTTGTCTCTTCTTTTGGTTTTCTATATCCAGGGTTGTTTCCATGTGTTCTTTCTTGATTGCTTCTATTTCCATTTTTAATTCCTTCAACTGTTTGATTGTGTTTTCCTGGAATTCTTTCAGGGATTTTTGTGTCTCCTCTCTATGGGCTTCTACTTGTTTATTTATGTTTTCCTGGAATTCTTTCAGGGATTTTTGCGATTCCTCTCTGTAGGCTTCTACTTGTTCTCTAAGGGAGTTCTTCATGTCTTTCTTGAAGTCCTCCAGCATCATGATCAAATATGATTTTGAAACTAGATCTTGCTTTTCTGGTGTGTTTGGATATTCCGTGTTTGCTTTGGTGGGAGAATTGGGCTCCGATGATGCCATGTAGTCTTGGTTTCTGTTGCTTGTGTTCCTGCGCTTGCCTCTCGCCATCAGATTATCTCTAGTGTTACGTTGTTCTGCTATTTCTGACAGTGGCTAGACTGTCCTATAAGCCTGTGTGTCAGGAGTGTTGTAGACCTATTTTCCTCTCTTTCAGTCAGTTATGGGGACTGAGTGTTCTGCTTTCGGGCGTGTAGTTTTTCCTCTCTACAGGTCTTCAGCTGTTCCTGTGGGCCTGTGTCTTGAGTTCACCAGGCAGCTTTCTTGCAGCAGAAAATTTGGTCTTACCTGTGGTCCTGAGGCTCAAGTTCGCTCATGGGGTGCTGCCCACGGGCTCTCTGCAGCGGCAGCAACCAGGAAGACCTGTGCCGCCCCTTCCGGGAGCTTCAGTGCACCAGGGTTCCAGATGGTCTTTGGCTTTTTCCTCTGGCGTCTGAGATGTGTGTGCAGGGAGCAGTCTCTTCTGGTTTCCCAGGCTTGTCTGCCTCTCTGAAGGTTTAGCTCTCCCTCCCACGGGATTTGGGTGCAGAGAACTGTTTATCTGGTCTGTTTCTTTCAGGTTCCGGCGGTGTCTCAGGCGCAGGGGTCCTGCCGCTCCTGGGCCCTCCCCCACGGGAGCCCAGAGGCCTTATACAGTTTCCTCTTGGGCCAGGGATGTGGGCAGGGGTGAGCAGTGTTGGTGGTCTCTTCCGCTCTGCAGCCTCAGGAGTGCCCACCTGACCAGGCGGTTGGGTCTCTCTCTCACCGGGTCTCAGGACTACTTCATTTTGTATTGGATTTTTTAAATTATTGAAAATAGATTTTTCTCTCATACAATACATATCTTGTTTTGTCCTTTTTGGCTCTTGTTTCTTGGAGATCTCCTCTTTTCTGTAGAGGAAACAGAGAGGGAGTAGATCTGGAGGAGAGGGGATGTGGGAGAGAAAGAATTAATATTAAAAATAAAATTAAAATTAAAAGATGAGGGAATGATGGCTTTCTAGTGCCATTATGCTCTGTGTTTCATAATCTAACACATGACTTACTTTCTGGCTAAGTAACCTTAATTGCTTTGCTCTTCATATAAGCATGAAATGACAGACATTCCTAGAAGCAGTTGAATGGGAAAATCCAACCAGTCACAAAAATGATCAATAATTACTAATGTACGTTCTCAAATTATTACAATGACTTAAAACATTATGTTAGAGGATATGAAATATCAAAGAATAAAACATATAAATTGTTTGTAAAGCTAATCAATGGGCCTTACATAGACAAAGAAAATAGCAAAAGAAGAATATAATCCCCTCCTCAAAAATAATGCTGTAATAGAAGATCCATGAAAAATAATTCTCAAAATAATTATTCAAGTGCAACTGTGAGGGTGTGATTAAAGAAAGTCAGGGTGCTCTGAGACCATGGGGGGCAGGGGGAAATGGAGGGTCTGGAAGGTGAGTTTTAAATTAAACCAGGTCTACCAAGAAGAAAAAATTGCTTATGAGGCAGACAGAAAATAAAGGGTTACAAAAAGCCTTAGGGAACTGAAAGATTTCATGTGGTAGGTACATTAGAAATGAGGGACAGCCTAGAGTAAGGCTGTAATGTGAACATGGCAGTGTGAGGCTGCTCAAACCCTTGGGGCTATACAAAGAACTCTGGACTTTATCTCACAAAAACAACTGAAGTTAGCGGAGACTATGAAACCAAAAACAACATAGGACTGTGTTCGCACACCTATACAAGGATAACACACAGAGATATTTGCACCTACACCTATCTCTCTTGATTTAAAAGTCAGTCTATACTTCAGGAGAACACCCATGGATGAAGGAAAACAGACTTGATAAAAACTCTACAACAGATGAGAGCGATTTGGTCTAGGATAGATGTGGAACACGAGGAAAGATACTACTCAAGAAATAATTAGAAAAAAAAGTAATAGAATTTGCTATTTAAATAAATGTGGTTCTTAGTGGGGAGAAAGGTAGAAGGATGATGTTTTCTGGAATGACCAATTGAATGGGCAGTCATGTCCTTCATTGCCACAGTCCTTGGATAAAATGCAGGTTTGGGTAGTGTGAAATACACTGCAAGTTGTTTCACTCATATAACGTGGTGGTTGTCAACCTGAGGGTCAAATGACCTTGCCACAGGGGTCACCTAAGACCATCAGAGATATTAGATATTTATGTTATGATTCAGAACAGTAGCAGAATTACAGTTATGAAGTAACAACAAAAAATAATTTTATGGTTAGTGCTCACCACATCCTGAGGAAAGGTCACAGAATTAGGAAGGGTGAGGGCCACTGATATATATACAAGTATTCTTTGTTGTCAATTTTCTGATTATGGAGTTGATTGGTTGGTTGGCTGGCTGGCTGGTTGGTTGGTTGGTTGGTTGGCTGGTTGGTTGGTTTTGGTTTGGTTGGCTGGATGGTTGGTTAGTTGGTTGGTTGACAGGTTCATTGGTTTTGATTTGGTTGGTTGGTTGGTTGGTTTTGATTTTGGTTTTGGTTTTGGTTTTGGTTTTGGTTTCGGTTTGGTTGGCTGGTCAGGTGGTTTTATTTGTTTGCTTATTTGTTTGGGGATGGGACAGGAGCATCTCACTATGTGCCAAGGCTAGCCTGAAACTCATTATATTGATGCTTTGGCCTTGATAATGAAATCATCTTGTCTCATCTTCCAGAGTACTGGCACTTTATGCACCATTCCAGGTAATTTCACCTAGTTATTTTAAAGGCAATAGAAATTGCTCATAAAGAGTAAGGTGCTGAAGATACAGAAGAGGATACTCAAGAGGGAACCCTTTTGAGGAGGCAAGAATCATCTCTTAAAAAGTACTAAAGCCAGTGTGTATGAAAAGGCATAGCATGAGGCTGTTTCAACCATACTGGTGTGTCACCTGTGGGATTTCGATTATAGTCAGCTTCAAACATAGAAAATTGAATTGTTTATTTGCAAAAGGCCAATGTGCCAAGCATATAACTCACCCTTCTTTTTGTGGTGGTTTTGTTTTTCAAGAAAGACATTCTCTGTGTAGCCTTGGCTGTCCTAGAAATCACTCTGAAATCCAGGCTGGCCTCCGCTTCCAGAATGCTAGGACTAAAGGTGTGTATTACAATCACCAGGACTTCTAATCCTAGTATTTGAGAGGCTGAGTAACAGGAATTCAAGACCTACCTGTGCTACATAGTGTATATAAGGTTATGTCTCAAATTAATTAATTCTTAATTAATATTAAATTAAATTGACAAGCATTAGAACTTAGGGTAATATACATCTGAGTTTCCAGTAAGACCAGAAAAGGGAGTTAAAGTCCATCACTCACAGTCAAGGCTACGGGAGAGAGCCAAAGGCAAGCAAGATTGTGCAACAGCAAATGTGCTAAAGCTGAAAACAAAAAGTGTCGGTTAGCAAAGAAAGGACCTGGGGGCAGCCCCCCTATCTCTCTGGTCCACTTGAAAGATGGCACCACTGTCTCTAAGATAAACACCTGTGGGACTGAGTAAGAGCAGTGATTCTCAACTGGGGACCACAACCCCTTTGTGGGTAAAGATCTCTTTCACTGGGATCACACATCACTTGTCCTGCATGTCAGATATTTACATTACAATGCATGACCAGATCAAAGTTCCAGTTGTGAGGTAACAACAAAAAGTGTGATGTCAGAGGCATACTAGGGAAAGACCAACTATGCAGCAGAAATCACTAACTCAAGCAAAGTCTCCAACCAGCCAAAGAGCACATTTCCAGAGAATGACACACCCAGAAGTAAGATTCTACCGCTTAGATACAGACAAAGACAAGTGAACTGTCTCCCACCTCCACATCTACATGCAATCACCTCCAACCCCCATAACTACATCAGCTAGGGAAGGGACTGGAATACTAAAAGTCATCTAAACACAACAGAGAACAGTATTCTAAGATCAAATACACAAAAGTCATCATTTCTTACATGATTGAGTGTGGTGTTAATAAATCTGAAACCACATTTATAAATAATAGTATCACTACATCCATCAATCATGTCATGTATCATATGAAGTGTTTCACTGAAAGGTGGTAGTATTTTAAAACATAGTACTGAAATTTGAGTTAACCTGGGAGAAGGTCATTTGCCACATCATGTGAATGAGCGAAGAGGAGTAAATAAGTCAGGAAAATGCAGAGACAGCAGTTGTAGAGCTGTGCTCACAGCCACATTGATACCTCTCTACTCAAAACCTCATCACTAAAGCTGGCTCTGCATGAGACCAGGGTGCCACCATGGCTAACCTCCAGCTCACTTACCAGTAGAGAAATAGCCAACTAGATCTACAAAGACGCGAAGGTCTGTAGTCAACTTTCCAGGGCAACTGTGCTGACATTTAGTCTGGGCAGGACATCCATGAACAGAAAACATACTTGTGACATGAGGTGTCAAACGAATCTCCTGTGGCCTCCTCTTTTTTCTTTCTTTCTTTCTTTTTAAAGCACGGACCATCTTCAGGTTCCCATGAGATAAATCTTCACACTCCTGACAACTTTGAGCTACAACATAATTGCAACTGGCTCATAAAATCCCTGCAAATTTAGTAATCAACATTTACAAGGCAGTAAAAGCTGGATCCAGCACACCACTGTAAACCAGTTAAAGAGCCTCAGTTGATCACTGCATATATCAAAATCTAATTTGAGTGGACCTCACCAACCGTTAAAATTTTACCTATGCTTTTCTCTAAGTAATAAACATCAAGCTCTTCAAATGCATGGGGCATTTAAAGTAAAGTATTCATCTTTACAAGTCATATAAACTTTGTTCCTCTATCTAACCGTATTTTTGTTTTATTTCTGATCAACAAATCTTATGTCTGGAAAACTGATTTCCCCTTAAACCGAGTAGATATTTAGTAAAGTTGTTCGAACAAAGAAGCCCTCTGCTGGTCACTTTTGGAAGTCAATGTCTATGTTGGGGTTCTGTTCTTTCCTGGCTCTGCCTTGCCACGCTGCTCCAAATTGCAAATTCTGTCTTAAAATGTCATTAAGAATCAATGGCTTGACAGCTTCTAGGAGCGTTCATTGTCAATATAGAAGACCCATCAATTCATACATCACAGCGCTGTGTCAGACCACAGTGGTTACAGTGTAGCCCAAAACCCATCAAAACATCAATTTCCTTTTTAAATGTTGGCTTCTTAGTCCTTCCAAGTGGGGAGAGATCCACTTACTGGATACACAAAAAGGAATTGAACTAAAGAGAAAACATGAGGTTTAGTAATGTATTTCCTAAATAGCAGAGTTCAGAGTTTGCAAGAATGATTCGAAAGCAGGAAAACAACAACGACGACGACGACAACAACAAATGCCCCATGCCTCGTTACTCCTCATGCTTTCAGTCTGACTCAGTCATCATATTTCTCTATGGCTTCTTGCTTGTACTATTTTGCCAACTTGGAATTTGTTTTTCCCTCATGTACAACAGGAAAATATACTAAAGTGTATTCGGGAGGGATGGGCAACACACACACACACACACACACACACACACACACACACACACACACAATTAATCAGAAAAAATGTAAAAGCTGTTTTAAGATATGATGTTAGCATATATTTTTGGTATAATAGAAAAGGTTTTTCACGTATTCAGCGAATATTATAACTATGTTGCCAGCTAGTCTTAACTATAATTAAAACTCATAGCTAAAAAGATGCAGAACGTAATGCTGTAGTTATGTTCCAATTAGGGTTACTGGAAAAGAAGGCTCCGATGTTTCTGTGTGGCTGAGTCTTGGATTATTCTTGGTGACTTACAGGGATTTTCCTGAATGCTTTGGAATTGTAATGTAAGGATCTTCGTGGTTGGAGAATGTGATCAATTCAGTATGGGAAATACTTGAGTATTCTGGCTACAAAAATACCAGACTTTGACTTTTAAGAAAAAAAGGGAAATTATTTTGTTTCGTTTTGTTTTGATTTAAAAAAAAGCCATTAGAGGATCCTTCAGAACAATAAGAACAATTAGGTGGGTGGCTTGCCTGGTAGTTAGCACCTAAGATAATGAATTACAACGGCTTCATTTTCCTTACAAACCACTGAAGACTTAAAATCTCCAAGTGACTAATGGTCACATGCCTAATGTTTGTTTATACATAGAAGTTTCCTGGGACTCCTTGGTTTCCTTATTAGCTTTCCAAGACTTCATGTACTTGGAGGAGCAGAACTCAAATAAATAAATAAATAAATAAATAAATAAATAAATAAATAAATAAATAAATATTCAGTAATGTCGGGAAGGGACAACTAGAGCAACGAAGACTCACTATACTGCTACTTTTTATTGTCTTATTATTTTACATTCCAGTCTTTGCCCCCGTCCTCCTGGTTCCCCCTCCCACAGTTCATCATCCCATCCCTCCTCCCCATTGCCTCCTAGAGAGTGAACCCCCGCTCCAGGCCTCCCCTTACCCTGGGGCCTCAAGTCTTTTGAAGGATTAGGCACGTCTTCTCCACCAAATTCAGAGCAGGCAGATCTCTGCTATATATGAGCTGGGAGTGGATGGGAGGTCCCGAACCCGCCCGTGTATGTTCCTGCATCCAGGGAAGAGATGGAGCTGCTCACTTGGTCTCTGCTTCATTTATCAAAGGAGAAGGATGCGGTGGATGATTTCAAGCATCTAGGTTTCACATTCACAAACGTGACTTGGAGACTCTGAAGCTGCTACCTTTGGAAATGTCTGCAACTAGACAATAGAACCTTCTCTCTAAAGTGCAGTCCCAATCCTCAATACCCTTCCTTCCCTCTTGGCATAGGTGAGTCCTTGGCAGGAACCTGTCACTTCCCCAGCTCTTGCATCTGAAACCTCAAGGCTCTGGAACTCAGTGATCCTCTCATAGAAAACCTCAACACAAATTCACTTCACTGTGGTTTTTCCAGGATAAACTACAACCTTCTTGTTAAAGCTTCACATGGTTTATGAGTTGTATTGAGAGCATTCTGAGCTATTTTGGCTAACATCATCCTATCAGTGAGTACATACTCTGTGTGTCCTTCTGGATCTGGCTTACCTCGCTCAGGATGTTATTTTCTAGTTCCATCCATTTCCCTGCAAAGTTTGTGATGTCCTCATTTTTGATAGCTGAGTAGTATTCCATTGTGTAAATGTACCACATTTTCTGTATCCATTCTTCAGTCGAGAGACATCTGGGTTGTTTCTAGATTCTGGCCATTACAATAAGGCTGCTATGAACATATTGGAGTATGTGTTCTTATGGTATGATAGGGCATCTTTTGGGTAAATGCCCAAGAGTGGTAGAGTTGGGTCTTCAAGTAGAACTATTGCCAATTTTCTGAGGAAATGCCAGATTGATTTCCAAAATGATTGTGCCAGCTTGTAATCCTACCAACAATGGAGGGGTGTTCCTCTTTCTCTACATCCTTACCATCACCTGCTGTTGCCTGAGTTTTTGATCTTAGTCATTCTGAGTGGTGTGAGGTGGAATCTCAGGGTCATTTTCAGTTGCATTTCCCTGATGATTAAGGATTTAGGTGCTTCTCAGCCATTTCAGATCATTCAGTTGAGAATTGTTTAGCTTTGTTCCTCATTTTGAATTGAGTTATTTGGTTTTTTGGAGTCTAACTTCTTGAGTTCTTTGCAGGCCCAAGTGTAGATACTTTAATCCCACTTAAAAGAGAGAACAAAATAAGCACAGGAGTCAAAGGGAGAGGGGGACTTAGGTGGGAAAAGGAAAGGGAAGCCCAGAGGATCAGGAGAAACAATTGAAAATATGCAGCAGTGTGTGATAGAAAAGGGGGAATCACTAGACAGTCCCAGACACCAGGATTCAAGAGGCTCCCAGGACCCAATTGGGATGACATTAGCTGAAATGCCCAATAGCAGGAAGATAGAAGCTAAAAAGATCATCTCCAGTAAATAGACATGGCCCCCAGATGAGGGATGGAGCCACTCACACATCTCAATATTTTTAACCCAGAATTGCTCCTGTCTAAAGGAAAGACAAACAAAGAGTCTGAAGGGAAGGTCATCCAGAGACTGCTCTACTCTGGTATCCATCCCACCTGCAGACATCAAGTCCAGACACTATTGCTGATGACAAGATGTGCTTGCAGATAGGAACCTGGTATAGCTCTCCCCTGAAAGGCTCTGCAAGAACCTGACTAAGACAGATGCAAATACTCTCAGTCAACCACTGAACTAGCCTGGGCACCCCAATGGAAGAATTAGAGGAAGGAGTGAAGGAACTCAAGAGGATTTTAACTCCGTAGGAAGATCAACAATATCAATTAACTGGACCCCTCAGAGATCCCAAAGACTAAGCCACCAACCAAAAAGCATACATGGGCCGGTCATTGGTCCCTGTTACATATGTAGGGGGAGAACTGCCTGGCCTAGTCTCAGTGGGAGTGTATGCCCTTGGTCCTGTGGAGGTTTGATGCCCTAGAGAAGGGGGATGCTAGAGGGGTAAGGTGGGAGTGGGTGGGTGGAGAGGGGAGCCATCCTCTTAGAGGCAAAAGGGAGGGGGAATTGGGTAGGGACCTTGTGAAGGAGGGACCATGAAGGGGGACAATATTTGAAATATAAATGAATAGTATAATTATTATAAATAAATAACAGAAAAGGATAGATTGCTTCACACAAATTACATTTTTTTTCATTAAAAGGTAGAATTTACAGCAATGTAAGTCATGGTGAAAATGCAGTTCTTTACATTATTTCCTGTCTAAAATGAAGTTTTGAGGTTACTTTTACAAAAATAGAAATATTTATCCTCACAAAGCAAAGCCTGGTGCTCCACCTAGAGGACATTTTTAGTTCTTCAGTTTAAGGTGTTGAGGGGGCTTCTCAAAGACGCCTAGAACCCTCCAATTCTTGTTATGATTCTATCAATGGTTTTCTAGGTCTCATCTCATATTTAAAAAAAAAATTGTGAATATGCCCATTCTATCTAAGAATGGAGAACCGTTCATTGTCTGGGTGATAACTTTTTCCTTTAGTCATAAGATATATATTCTGCTTATTTCTCAGAGTCTTTATGAGTTAAATTTTTAAATATGAAAGGCTGGAGATACAGAAAATACTTACCACACAAGCATGAAAGCCTGAGTTTAGATCCCCAACAGCCATGTAAAAATCAGAGTGTGGGAGTGTAGGCCTCCAGTCCCAGCTCAGGGAAGTAGACGCAGCAGCATCCAAGAGTGCAGTGGGCAGCCAGACTACCTGAATTGCAATACTGACATTCAGGGACAGAGTCTGCCTCAGGAACTGAGGTGTGGAGTCAGTGAGCACCTACCATCAGGTCCTGGCCTTCCTGCAAAGCAGTAAACATACCTAAACACATGTAATACATACACACAAAAAGTAAATATGATTTTTAAAAAACACTTTCTACTTTTTAATCAACTTTGTCAACTACCAACAGTTTTCCTTTGTGACAGATATTGACCTTGTTAAACATAAAATAAAACATTAGACAAAAATATAGGTGTTCTTTTTTCACTTCATTTAACACAGCATTTTCTTTGAAAATGTTCTGCTTCTTAAAAGTGTATGCTATTTTTGTTTTTCATAACCAGGGTTGCAACGAAGTGATCTCTCACCAGCCCCTTGGAGAAACTTACTTTTGAAAAGAAATGTCCAACATTTCTACTGAAAGTGATGTTTCCAAATAAAAATGGACATTTAATCTCATGGAGCACACCTCTATTTTTCAACTAAATCCATGAGAAAGAAGCATCCTACAGCGAGAGGAAAGGAGGAAGGGTTTGAAATAAGATGGGGAAAGATTCCGTGGGAAGAAGGGAGCTTCCTGGTAGAGCTTGGATGTTGGCTGGTGATACTATGCGATCAACTCCAGCTAGACAGAAGGGGCAGAGCCCTTCTTGTACTGCTAGGGTTCTGTAGGAGATAGAAAACTGTCATTCCATTGTGGCATATGTGAAAATGGAGGCTATAGCTGAGCAGGAAGTTTTCCTCTGGGCTCATCCCAACCATAAAAAATAAATAAATCCCCTCCATTCCCAGAAGTTCACTGTATATCTTGCGCATATGCAATAGTGACAAATAGTGTGTCCAAACCTCCAAGACCCAAGTGTTGGTTTCCATAAAAGGAAAGAGTGAAAGATGAATGAGGAAATGAAGGGGGAAAATGATCAGGGCCAGCACCGATGTGTCTTTCACAATTTGCTATATACTGTATTCTTGAGAAGACCCCTTGAGTCTAACAGATGACCAAAGAAGTAACACACATTCCAATATCATGTTCTTGAATGCAAGTCTGAATGAGATTTCATGTAGGAGCCAATGAAAAATAAATGTCATCAGATGCAGCACAGTAAAGCTGCTATAGTAGGTTTTGAATCCTCCTCCGTGTGCCCTGAACCTTAGATCAAAGGTTCTTGTGCAAAGTCACAGAGCTCTTATGATGAAGAAGAAACCAGAACTCACTCTTACTAATCTCTGTTGCTTTCTATCGCATCATTAAACTAGGTACTGTCAAAGCCTGTGTAGACCCAGATGCCAATAAAAAACTTGGTATACTATTTTGGGAGGTCAACTGTTTAATTGTTACATTTTTAAAGAGACAAATAACAACAAAATAAAGCTTTGTAAAATATAACCATATTTGGTTCTTTTGAGTTGATATGATTACATTAAGAAACTTTAGGGATGTGTGTGTGTGTGTGTGTGTGTGTGTGTGTTTATTCACTGAGACCTTTCCATCTTCTTCCAAAACAGTTTCCAGGCACTATCCAATAAATTTGGACAACAATATAAAAGAAACTTCTAGTTGTCTTTTAGCAAAGTTTGACAAACTCTGGAAGGTAAAAACAAACAAACAAACAAACAAACAAACAAAAACAGCAATCCAAGGCCTGTGGACTATAAAACCTAAGCGTTCTGTACACTTTTCTGAAGTAGTGGAAAGCCTGCTGAATAGAAGACCCAGCCTCCTTGAATGGACAAGCTGGCTTCTGTATTAACTGCACACTTACCAAGGCTCACTATACCAGCCTGGGGAAAGCATGAACTAACACAAGCATGAACTACACAGTAAAGAAAAAAACTATTTTTAAAAAGGAACCACAAAGAATACTACCACTAAACAAAACTTGCATTCACTCTCAAACTGAGGTGTAATGACCTACCCTGCCTGTGGTTTTGGTAAAAGCTAAGTCATGAATAGATTCACACCAAGCTGCCCATTCTTGCTTCATAATGGTGAAGCCCTGGCTCTCGAAGTTAAAGGCAGATATTAGCTTTAAGTATCTCTTGAACTTCTTTGATTCTTTTTATTACTTAAAGCCTTACAGTTTTTAACATTGTACTAGTTGAAGTCTGTCTTTTCCTAGACTAGGGAAGACTTTTAGGTAGTCCACTAAGGTCTAAGACACATACTGTTCCAAAAAAAAAAAATACTCAGCAAGTAACAGTGTATGCATAAAGCACTGAAGATAATTGCCACACATGTGCCAACATAAATCGCACTAATAACAACACTGCTGTATGTCCAGATTAAAAATGAAGAGTCTACAATATTATAACAAAAACAATTGTTAAAGCCTGAGGCTTCATGGCCAATTCTTAAGCTGAAATAGGGAATCTCTATAACATACCTCACTCACTAAGACTCATCAGCCATCTGGTCAACCTCAGAAAATGTAGAAACCAGGTTAGAGGAAATTTTTCCCATTATTTAAACCATTTTCTATCCCACCTGAACTCCCTTTCTCTTCAATACCTGGTGTGTTAGGTTCACTTCAAATTATTGCTGAACAAAGGAAGTGTCCTAGGATACCCCTATTCACATTGACCCCAGGAATGCCAATTCTAGGTGCTGCAGTTATTCACTAACCTAGCCTAAACATTTAGACTTACCTTAGGGAGCCCTCCCTGGACCAGTGAGATCCAGCCTTCTACACACAGGACCCAATTCTTTGCCTTCTGCTCCCAAAGCTTCCTGGGTACTTTCTTGTTCGGCTTTCTGCATGTGAATATTCTTTAATCAGCCTTCAATGATGTGACTTTTGCAATCTATTTTGGTCTTCCAAATAAATATATTCTAGTTTCAAAATTAATTTCCTAAAAAGTAGATTGATGCTGAATGTTTCCCTAAGGAAAGGCTGGAGAGATTAAAGAAAAAGAAAAGAAATCTAACCTCATGAAACTTAACCAATGTCCTAGGTGTTAGACCTTACTTGGTCAATCCATTCAGAGACTGGATTCTCTACATTTAATTCAGAGACATGCTTGCTAACCATGAAAATAAACATGAAATTAAAGTCACTGTGAGAAAAAAAAGATTATTCAACTGGGATTCACAAAATCTGGATCATGTTTAGAAGCTAATAGTTATGGGACATGGGACCTTGAACTTGTCACTCCATGTCTATTTTTCCCATCAGAAAACTGGAATGAAACTCTTCCTCTTTGAAATGTTCTATTAATCTGACTGTGTGTATATTAAATGAAAGCTCATTAATCAACACACCTGAAAGGATGCATTGTTCTTCTGTCACATTGCCAAAATAATGGGGTAGACTTTTCCCGTGAAATACAAAAACACCAGACTGGAAAAGCCAACTTATAAAAATCTTTTGAAGATTAAAAAGACCAGAACAATTAGAGCAATGCTGTGGGAAAGCTTCACTCAAAATAAAACACTGACCAGCCTGTGGAGGATCGATTGTTTATGATCCTGTTCTCTAGAGACTGAAATTCTTGGATACACCAGATGGTCTTATTTATACAGCAAAAGTTCAGCTCTAGTGAGGTGCTGCTTGCAAATTCACACGCAAATAAAGGAAAATGTATTTATACACGAATTCATATCCTTGCCTGGAAGACTGATTTCCTTTGTTTCTGAGGGACCTTTCTACAAAGTTTGCATGTGTAATATTTTAGGAGGCCAGCCTCTTTTAAAAGGAACATCATCTTCTTAATGCTGCTAAGTAATCTACGGGAACTAAAATTGAACCCAAGAAAGTTTCAGGCATTTCTGCATCCCCTCTACTTAGTGCATGACAAATCATGCTTTATTTGCTCTTTAATGTCCCTGTACAATCCTATCTCCTCAAATAACATTATTGAAAATGAAAAAGAAGCCCCAACCCCCTCCCCAGTTGAATATTTCAAGCTGCATCCTGTATCAAGTCTTGGCATGAAGTCAACCTCTTTAGCCCGATTTAGAGCACATGGCAGTGATCCAATTCATTGTGGCTGTTTGTGGACCCCAGATCACATTTCAGAAAGAAAGGGTGGTGATCTGCTGACCTTCTCAGGACAGTGGCCGACAGACAGCTCTTCTCATGCCTGACACCCGATCCTTCTACTAACATTAGCTCTAATCAAAGATGGTGCCAAGATCACATCAAGTGCCAGCCCACAAACCTATCCTCCTCCAAGAGGTGTGGGGCTTCCTGTCACCCGCTGAGTTTCAGTGTTGGAATGCCTTTCCCTTTCAGATCCAAGGAAGCTGGATCTGAAACAGAAGATAAAGCTCAAGGCCATTCTCAGTTGAGTTTTCCCGTTATTAATAGTGCATGCCTGCCTACTGTCATTGCCCTCATATCCACTGATGTTCAGTGAGATCCATAGCAAAGACATAGAGCATTCTAAAATCAACAATCCTAGAACACTTTTTTTTTACATCCTGACCTCAATTTCCCCTTCCTTTCCTCCTCCCACTCCTCCTCCATTTGTCTTCAGAAAAGGACAGGCCTCCTGTAGACAGCAACCAGCCATGGTATATCAAGTTGCAGTAAGACTAGGTACCTCCTCTCCTATTAAGGCTAGAAGAGACAACCCAGGAGCAGAAAGGGTCCCATAGGCAGAAAATAGTCAAGATAGCCCTTGCTCCCACTGTTAGGAGTCCCACAAGACCAAGCTACACAACTGTAACATATGATCTGAGGGTATAGGTCAGTCCCATGCAGGCTCCCCAATTGTCGGTTCAGTCTCTGTGAGTCCCTATGGGCCCAGATTAGTTGATTCTGCGAGTTTTCTTGCAGTGTCCCTGTCCCCTCTGGCTCCTACAATCCTTCCTCCCCATCTTCCTCAGGATTCCCCAAGCTCTACCTAATGTGTGGTTGTTGCTCTCTGCCATCTGTTTCCTTCCGTTGCTGGGTGAGGGCAGTCTGATAACAGTTAGGCTAAACACCAATCTGTGTTGAGAGAGAGAAAGAGACAGACAGACAGACAGACAGACAGACAGACACAGAGACAGAGAGACAGAGAGACAGAGAGACAGAGAGACAGAGAGACAGAGAGACAGAGAGACAGAGAGAGACAGAGACAGAGACACAGACAGAGACACAGACAGACAGACAGACAGACAGAGGCAGAGGGAGGCAGCAGAAGGCATAGGGAGGCATATGGAAGGAGAGCTGGAGGGAGGGAGGGAAATGAAATGACTCCTAATGATACTCTTCTAAAACAATTCTATCCTATGAGATTCCCTCAGTCACGGGGCCACTCTTTCCTGTCAGTCTCTCATCAATCACCCTTTGTTAAAATTGTGATTTAAGTTTTCACTGGGCTCAAATTATCCTCTGCTTTGCTCCTACTAAATATTCAAGAACAGAATGGCTGACACCCACGAGGTCTAAAGAAGGCAACTTTTACCTTTTCACTTGCCTATGCAGTCTCTAAATCAGGAAGTTGTTCTTAATCTTAAAGGGCCTTTAGCTAAAAGGGCCTTTAGGACGTTTGCTCTGAGCAGCTCCTACCTTATACATAAAAGTCTCTGTTAATCTGAAGATCCCTGGCACACTGGATATGGTCAAAATAATCATTGGCTTTCCTGGAGTTTATGCTTACTATATGAAAGCTCTGTTTCCTATACAGATTTTTATCTTTTTTCTATCTCCCCAAACAAATAATCTTTGAAGTCAGTTAAGATGGGGGGGGGGAGAGAGAGAGAGAGAGAGAGAGAGAGAGAGAGAGAGAGAGAGAGAGAGGAATTATTTCACCCTGCCTTGTTTGTTTCCATGAGGGCTCTGACTGAAAGGAAAAGATGAGTCACCCAGCACTATTCCGTATTTGGTGGTTGGGACTCTTGGCTGTTAAAACCAAAAGAGGGCAGCACTCCATGGGGTTTGAATTCTCAGGAAGCCAAGTCTTGTTTCACACTGAATTCTACCATAGCAAGGCAAATGTACTCTGTGTCATGAGAAGAGAACACAGATCCAGATACACAAAAATGAAGGAGGAATAGCTCTCTTGGAGCAGCAGTTAGGATAGCTCTGTGCATTTGTGAGCGCTGAAGAAGTTTCAGTGCAATGAGAATGATTATCAGGTGATTTTTCTTGACTTGAAACATCGTGAAAAAGCACTCAAAACTTTATAATATTTTTTTAATATTGAGCGCACTATGTATGTGTGTGCATGTGTATGTGTAGGCATATGCCCTGGCCTGGATGTGAAGTCAGTGGATAACCTGTGGGAGTCAGTTCTTTCTTTCTACCCTGTGAGACCTGGAAATTGAATTCCAGGTCATCTATCTTAGTAGTTCATGCCTTTATCCACTGAGTAATCCCTCAAAGGTTTGGGGTAAGTGATATGACATGACTCTGTCTCTGGGGAATATGCATCCAAGGGGGAAATATTCAAGATATTGGAGCAAGGGAAGAGGGGAAGAGGGAGTCAAAGGAAAACCAGATGGGGAGGAACTACTTTACAAAAAGTGAGGAGTTGAAGCAGAGGGATCAGGGAAAACAGGAAGGTGGGCCTGGTGGGGACACTGTGACATACAGAGGATGCCTTTATTGAATAGATAAAGGCCAAAGGGGTGAGCCAGGAGGCTTCCTATCTGAACCTTAATCATAGAGTCGAGTCCTTAACCTATTAGGAATCCAGGAAGAAACAATGCATTTGGAAGCAACCATGATGAATTCATTTTTGGAAACATTTCTCCTTCAGAGAAATTAAGTAATTACTGCACTGCTAAGATACAATGGGGTGCAGGAAAAAAATGCAGAAAGGAGATTGCCCCCAAAGATTGTTTTAAAAACTAATCATGAGTGCCAACTGTAAACTTTTTTCCAGACGGGATCCCAGTGCTGATTACATGACTCACTTGTAGATACTGTGCTGGGCACTCATGAGCTATGCCCTTCTGACCTCATCTAACTCTCTCTTTCTTTATTCTACTATTATTTTAGTCATGTCTCATAGCAACATTTTGGGCAACAACTGGCCACACATACAGTGATGATTCTGTAAGGTCATATCTGCTAATAGTGACATCATAGCCATTGAGTTTGTGGAAACGCTGATGTTTGCATAACAATGAATGCATTTCTTAGAATTTTAAGGAAATGTCTTACTGTGTTTGCACCTTGGAGTAAGGATACCAAAACCCTTTGTAATATATTGTGAAAGCATCGATTAATTCCGATTATAATATTTTCTACATAAACATGGAGACACAGGCATTTGAAGTATCATTAGCATTTACAAAAAATCACTATGTTAGACACTAAGTATTGTACATATCACTTCATTTAATCATGGCCATTCTATCATCTTCTCATTTTGCAGATCAGGAAATTGCAACACAGTGAGGTTAATATTAACTTGTAATAGGACAAACCTTGCATCACAGTCACTGTGGTCTGACCTCAGAGTCAATGTCCCTAAACACTACACCTACTTCCTTTCTGCCCAGATTCCTCCTATGCTGACATCATTTCCTTCTGGATCATTCTGCATGTCCCAGAGCTTGGAGAGATAGCTATTTTCTCATATTGAAGGAATGAGCACCTCCAGAGGTAGGCTCTAGGGTCAAGAAGCTAGCTGTCATCATCAAAGAAGATAAATTACTTAATAGAAGGCTCATTCTTCTCTTTTCTAAAGCTGAACTAAATCATCTCTAAGCCTCTACACGCCAAGGTAGACTAGTGACAGCCTAATAATACCTGTGACCTAGTTGTTCTTTACATACTAGATGCTTATAACAGGAAAGAAAGAGAGAAAGAGAGGGGGAGGAAGGAAGGAAGGAAAGAGGAAAGGAGGGAGGGATGGAGGGAAGGAAGGGAGGTAGGAAGACACGCAAATAGAAAGAAAGAAAGAAAGAAAGAAAGAAAGAAAGAAAGAAAGAAAGAAAGAAAGAAGAGAGGGAGGGAGGAAAGGAGGGAGGGAGGGAAGGAGGGAGGGAGGGAGGGAGGGAGGGAGGGAGGGAGGGAGGGAGGGAGGGAGGGAGGGAGGGAGGGAGAGTTGGCTGTGAAGCCAGCTTTGCTTATGGGTCTTTCTGCTATTCAATTTGCCTGCAGCTAGCCAGCATCAAAAGAGCCCTTCAGTGTTGTTATTCTTTTCTCTGAAAACTAACTCCTCGAGTCATGCATGGAGGTTTCAACCCTGACTGAGAGGTGAGTGCTTGGATTCCAGTGTTCCTGGAGAGTCAGGAATCACATGCCTCCAGCTCCAGGCTGCACAGGTCTCCTCAGACTGTCTTCGGTTCAGGAGTGCTAATTACTCTCTCCCCTAGATGACCATTCCTCCCTCCCTAACCCTTGAAGAAAGGACCTTTTTTATTCCCGTAGAAAGTCTAGTTTCAGAATTTAAAAAAAAAAAAACCTAGGAGCAACATAATACAAGTAAAAATGGTAGCTTCCTCAGTAGTACAAAAGGAGTGGGCAGTGGAGGGTGTTTTGAGAGCAGCCATGAAGTCGTTTGCTGTGGGAAGCACAGCAGCACACAGCTTTAAGTTCTCTGCACTTTAATGTCTATCAGGAAAAATGATCATGAAAATATAGTTTGGAACCAAAATACTGTATGGTCTAATTAGGGGCTGTTCTGCCGTTTAGGAATTCATTGAATTAGTGCTTTGCCTTTAGTCAGGACGTCACCTGTCATCAAAACGTCAGCAGAAGTCTGCATAAAAGGAGTGTGTTCCTATAATCGCACCATGACTTTCATTTTTCAGTTCTTCCATTTTGGTTTAGTTTAGTGGTTTTGAGATAACATCTTACTCCGTAGGGCGGGCTGGTAAGGGTTTCACTATATAGACCAAGCTGGCCTTACACTGACATCTATCCTCCTTCTTCCGCCTGTCAAGTCCTAGAACTACAGGTGGTAGTCACCATGCCTAGCTTTGACCACTTTTTAAAAAACTATGACTACCAGATCAAATAAGATAGTCTTAATTTTCAATGTTTATGAAAGGAAACATGACTTTTAAGAATGGTCGGGGTTGGGGATTTAGCTCAGTGGTAGAGCGCTTGCCTAGCAAGCGCAAGGCCCTGGGTTCGGTCCCCAGCTCTGAAAAAAAGAAAAGAAAAAAAAATGGTCCATTCCAACTACTCTTTACAATAACTTTTATTGACTCTATAGCATTCAGTTGAATGGACTTTACCTTACTGTACTAAACCATTCTGTTATTGCCGCTTTCAGTCTACCTGACATTTCATTATTTCATCTCATTTCATTACAGTCATATCTCAAAATATCATTTCCCAACTGAAAGATTACCTTGCAATGCTTTTTCAAAAATACTCTTTTAAGGTCAAAGGTTATGAATATCTTAGTGAATACTAATATGGACATTTTTCCAGTGAAATTTTTACTAGTTCATTTTACCAACTAATATGTAGGAGCAGGTCCAGACAGTTAGTCATTTGGTAAAATGTTTAATATGTACCTATCATATACTATGTGACATTACTGTCAGAGCTTAACAAACATCTAATGAGGAAGACACAGAAGCAAAGGTAAACAACATACCCTGATTATGTGTGTGTGTATATATATACATTATATATTATATAATATATGTATATATGCGCCTTGGAAGTTCCCTCAGAAGACCATGCTTACAGAGCAGATTAGCCATGAAATGTGTGTTTTAATAGGCAGGAGGATATACTGATGACTTCTGAGTAGTAATTAATATAAACAATAGTGCATTAGAAAGATTAATTTGACCATCAGTTATCCAAGAGATTAGTTGGGAAAGGGGAATGGTGCTGGGGAGAACTGCATGGAGCCTTAGGATAAAAAGTGAGGTTTCATCAGATTATAGCAGCTGCCAGTGTGTAGACAAGATGAGCTAGTCAATATTCCACATCCTGTCATGTATGGAGAAGGAGGTCATAAGAACTCACTTCTGCTTGAAGGGCTACTTGCACTCACTGCCGGGGAATAGGAGTCATTTTCATCAGCAGTACAACCACTGGTCAGTCTGCATGCTGCAAGTTTAAAAAAAATGAACAAACTTCACTCATATTTATCATGCTTGTGTATGCTACCCTGATTAATTACAGGAGAGTACTTTTTTTTTCAAAAGACAAAGAAGTTCAGGTGGAAAAGGAGAGAAATAAGAGAAGATAATAAGAGGAAAAAAATATATATCATAAGTGAATTGTTAAATCTACCACATACATAGACTAAATGACAGAAACCATATGACCATGTCCTTAGATGCAGAAAAAGCTCGTGTTGAATCCAATATCTATTCATGATAAAAATCCTGAAGAGAGTAAGACGGCAGAGAACATAAATCAACATGATAAAAGCAACAGACAGGAAGCTCACAGTCAACATCACCCTAAACAGAGAAGAGCTCTCAGCATTTTCACTAAAATCAGAGATGAGGCAAGGATGTCTACTCTCCCTGCTCCTGTGAAACATACAACTTGAAGTCTTAACCTGAGCGATCAGACAAGTAAAGAAGACAAAAAGGAATACCAAGAGGGAAGAAGGCATTCAAGGGATCCTCGTTTGCAGATGATATAGCTCTGTATAGTAAGTCTCCATCGAAATCCTCCTATATTTGATAGATACATTCAGGAACACAGCAGAATCAAAATTAACACACAAAACCCAGTGCCCTTCCTGTATACAGGGAGCAAATATGCCAAGGGGAGAGATTCAAGGAAACTACACCAAGCACATGTATTATCATGATTAATATTGTGAAAAGGCAATCTGCAGATTCATTGTGATCTCCATAATAATTCCAATACAATTCTACACACACACACACAAACACACACACACACACAAACACAATTCTTAAATTTGTGTGTAAATGCTAGCAGCTCCTCAAAATAAAAAAAAAAAAGACAGCCAAAACAATCATACACAAAACAAAACAAAGAACAAACAAACAAAAACTAAAAACTTTGGGAGGCATCACCTTTCCAAATTTCAAGTTGTACCACGAAGCCCTGGCAATGAAAACCACATGGTAATGGTGTAAAACCAGACTTGTTGATCAATGTACCAGAGTTGAAGGCCTACATATAAATCCACACCCCTGAATCCACCTGACACTTTAACAAAGGGGTCAACAATATGCACTGCAGAAAAGTCAGCATCTTCAACAAATGGGGCTGGTCAAAATGGACAGCTACATGAAGAAGAGTGACAGCTCATCCTTATCTCTCACCCTGAACAAAACTCTGCTCCAAATGGACCATGGACTCCAGCACAAGACCTGGAACCCGAAAGCTAATAGAGGAGAAAGTAGAGAATATGTTTGAACTCATTGGAAGAGGAAAGGACTGTCTGAATAAGATCCTGACTTGAGATCAACAACTGATAAATGAAACTTAAGAGTTCTTATATCACAAAGGACACCAGTACTCAAGTGAACAGTGGCAAGGGGGAAATCTTTACCAGCTATACATCTGACAGAGTTAATAAGTACCTAGAATATTCAATAAAATAAAGTGCCAAGGAAATGAATAAGCCACCTAAAAAAGTGGGGCATAGAATTTATTCTGGTTAGTTTTTTATTAACTTGCTAATAAGACAGGAAAAATTATTTTAATATGACATTTTCTTAATTCTTTGAGAATTTTATACTATGTATTTTGATCATATTCACCTCCATTCTTCCCCGTAACTCCTTTAAGGTCCATCCTCCACCTCCTCACTCCATGCCAACTTTGTGACAATCTGACTTGTAAAGTGAGAGAGAGAGAGAGAGAGAGAGAGAGAGAGAGAGAATATAAATAAGTACATGAAAATACGTAACTCACAGGGGTGAGAAGGTGGTGAGGGGCAACTCCAGGACAACACAGAGACCTGAGAGAAAAGAGGCACCCAAGAATCAATGGGCGTGACCTTAGCTGTGACTCACAGAATTGAGGATATGGAACCTGAAGAAACCGCCTCCTATATCCAGGCAGGTGTGCCAGTGGAGGGAAAGGGACACCAACCCACATGTAAAACTTTCGACCCAAAACGTACCCTGTCTACAAGGAAGCGAATGCAAGGACAGGGGATGAAGCAGAGACTGAGAAAATTACCAATCAATAATCCACTCAACTTGAGACCCATCCCAAGGGCAAGCACCAATCCCTAACACTGTCCTCCCAGAGGCTCCACCATGCAGTTGACTCAGACAGATACAGACACCAACAGCCAAACAGTGGATAGAGCATTGGGTCTCTTATGGAAGAATACGGGGAAGGATTACCAGCCCCAGAGGAGCTAGGAACTCCACAAGAAGACCGATAGAGTCAACTAATCTGGACCCTTGGGGCTCTCAGTGACTGAACTACCAACCAAAGAATATACACAGGCTGGACATAGGCCTCCCTGCGCATAGGTAGCAGATGTGCAGCTTGGTCTTCATGAGGGTTCTGAACAACTGGAGTCGGGGGAGAGGGGCTACCCCAAAATCTGTTGCCTGTATGTGTGATATGTTCTTTTAGCTGGGTTACTTTGTCTGGACTCAGTGGGAGAGTACACACCCAGCCCTGCAGAGACTTGATGTACTGGTATAGGGCGATACCCAGGGGCTCCTCACCTGCTCAGAGGAGAAGGAAAGAGGGATATGGGGGAAAGATTGTGGGAGGAAGTATACAGAAGGGGCATAGTGTGCAGGAGTTAAAGTGAATAAGTATAAATAAATAAATAAATAAATGAATAAATAAATAAATAAATAAATAAATAAATAATAAATCGATATCATTAGTCATTGGGGTAATATAGATTGAAATAAAAGTTATAAATCTTATCAATAGTTAGGAATGACTGAAAACAATTGGATTTCTTATCCACTGTTGATGGTAGTGTGAGATGGCACAATCATTTTACAGAGCATTTAAAGTTAAAGTTAAATGTGTGACTATTATTTAATCTATGGTCCCATTCTCAATTTTTAACAAAGAGAAACGAATTCATTTATAAACACAAAATTACACAGGAATATCCATAAAAGTTTTTTTTATAAGAGACAAAACTGAAAACAACCCAGAAGTCATGATGAGAGGACTGTATTCATATACCGGTATGCATTCATAATGATGGTATACCCCTCCTTCATAGAATAATAAAATAATTGATGTGTTCTAGATCATATATCAAAAGGCATACTGAATAAGATAAAAAAAGACACATGACACATATTTCATTCTTATAAAATTCAAATTCTACAAACTAAAATTACATAAAGCAGATCATTGGCTACCTAGAGAGGACAAAAAGCCATTCTGTTCAAAAGAATGGCACAGGGAAATTGCAGAGGCAAAAGAAATCTTTTATAGGTAATGAGAAGGTCTCTTGTTTGTTGATCGCTGTATAGTTCGATGAGTTTGTTCATATGTTAAAATTACCATTGTGCTTTCTTGTTTCTTTTCCATAATACGATCTCTATGGACTGGAACTTAATCATTCACATTTTAAATACATACTATTTAATGTAACTCATGTAATGTAAATCAACTCTCAAGAAAATTCTTTAAAATTAATACCAGTGTTTGACAAAGCAGATTGTACATGTATAGTTGAGATTCTGTATGTACAGAGATATCTGAGAAGAACTTCTGCAATCAAAATTCTTTGAATTATGAATTTCTATTCACAGATAAACAGCCACTGTCCAATACTGGACAGAACATTGGGCAGAACATCACAGGGCAGAACACTGGGAAGGCTAGCTCCCCACAACTCACCACTGTCATCTCAGACGAACACTGTTTAGCCATGGAGACATCGTAACTAGTTCCCTGCAAGCCTATTTCACTGACTGAAACTCTGCCTCTGAGTCACAGAAAACTGGCTATCAACTTGGGGAGGGGGTATGGGAAGGCTTCAAGAGAGGGTTTCTAAGAAGGACCCAGGGAAGAAAAATTAAATTCTACTTTAGTTACTGTGTTTAGAAGTGCTAGTGAGTATGGAACAACAAGAATGCTCTTACACTGCAGTCGAAGCCAAGAGGGTCTCATCAGCCCACCAAACAGTTTGTCGATTTCTTACAGGCTATTACGCATGCACTACAAGAACCAGACATTTTACCTTTAGATATTCACTCTAGAGAAATAAAAACATATTCATACAAACAGCTACCTATGAACATTTGTATTAAACTTATATTTAATTTAATCATCTAACAATGAAGAAAAATACCTTTCTCTGGATAAATGAATGAATGATTGAATGAATGAATGAATGAGTGAATGAATGAAAAACATGGTCCTTATAAAACAATATTCCTCAACAATAAAAAAGAGCTATTGATATGTTCAATAAAAAAAGATGAATTTCAAATTCACTATGCTATTATAGAGAATCCAGATTCAGTTGTATGATTCTATTTTAGGCATGATCTTGAAAAGACAAAAGTATAAAAATGGAAAATAATCAATGGTTGCCAGGGATAAGGATGAAGGTAGAGTAGTTGCAAAGAGACATCATGGGGTAAGGGAAAATAAAAACTATGTATCTTACTGTGGCAATGAAAACATGTCTAGAATTGACTGTGTTCATGTGTGTGCACATGTGCATGAATACACACACACACGGGGTGGGGGAGGGGACGTTAAGTTTTATGTTCTGCTCAGGAAGTTAGACTCCAGAGAATCAAATAACCCTTTTAAAATATGGGGTGCAGAGCTAAACAGAGAATTCTCAACTGAGGAATATTGAATGGCCCAGAAGCACCTAAAGAAATGTTCAACATCCTTAGTCATCAGGAAAATGCAAATCAAAACAACCCTGAAATTCCACCTCACACCAGTCAGAATGGCTAAGATCAAAAATTCAGGTAGCAGTAGATGCTGGTGAGGATGAGGAGAAAGAACAACACTCCTCCATTGTTGGTGGGATTGCAAACTGGTACAACCACTTTGGAAATCAGTCTAGAAGTTCCTCAGAAAATCGAACATAGTACTACCTGAGGATCAGCTATACCATTTCTGGGCATATACCCAAAAGATGCCCCAACATATAACAAGTACACATACCCCGTTATGTTCATAACAGCCTTATTTATAATAACCAGAAGCTGGAAAGAATCCAGATGCCCTTCAACAGAGGAATGGATACAGAAAATGTGGTACATCTGCACAATGGAATATTACTCAGCTATCAAAAACAATGACTTCAAGAAATTCTTAGGCAAATGGATTGAACTAGAAAATGTCATCCTGAGTCCTCAGGATGTAACCCAATAACAGAAGAACACACCTGGCAGGCACTCACTGATAAGTGGATATTAGCCCAAGAGCTCGGAATACCCAAGACACAATTCACAGACCACATGAAGCTCAAGAAGTAGGAAAACCAAAGTGTGGATACTTCAGACCTTCTTAGAAGGGAAAACAAAAATACTCACAGGAGGAAATATGGAGACAATGTATGGAGCAGAGACTGAAGGAAAGGCTGCCCTACCTGTGGGATCCATCTCATATACAGACACCAGACAATATTGCTGATGCCAAGAAATGCATGCTGACAGGAGCCTGATATAGATGCCTCCTGAGAGGCTTTGCCAGAGCTTGACAAATACAGAGGCAGATGCTCACAACCAACCATTGAACTGAGAACAGGGTCCCCAATGGAGGAGGTAGAGAAAGGACTGAAATAGGTGAAGGGGTTTGCAACCCCATAAGAACAACAACAATATCAAACAACCAGATCCCCCCACAGCTCCCAGGGACTAAACCACTATCCAAAAAGAACACAGGGATGGACCTATGGCTCCATCTGTATGTGTAGCAGAGGATGGCCTTGTTGGGCATAATGGGAGGAAATGCCCTTGGTTCTATCAAGGCTAAATGCCCCAGTGTAGGGGAATGTCAGGGCACAGAGGTGGGAATGAGTGGGTGAGTGGGCCCCCTCATAGAAGCAGGGCAGCAATGGGATAGTTACTAGAGGGGAAACCAGGAAAGGAGATAACATTTAAAATGTAAATAAAAGCATGTATACCAATGAAAACCTTAAATCTGTATCAATACATAAATTCTGTACCAATTTAAGAAATTATACCTTAGTTTTGTATCAATTATAAAAATTTCTACCAATGTAAGTTATGTATACAATGCTTTGTTTCAGAACAAATTTAGTAATCCATCAAAAAAAAAGTTTTATGTTCTGCAAATTCAAACATAAAACAGAAGAAAACATAATAAAATATAGGATTGGGATATTTGGCCTGAATTACCAAGCAGAAAAAGCAGACAATGATGTGTGTTGTCGCACTTGCCTGCAGGAATGCATGTGCATCTCTGAGTGTGTGTATAGGCGCACAAACACGTGTGCGCATGCATATGTGTGTTAAAAGACAATCTTAGGTGTTGCTCCTCAAGCATCGTCTACCTTTCTCTAGAAAAAGAGTCTCTTACTGTCCTGAAAATTCTTGACTGGCCAAGAAACCCTATGAATCCACAAATCTATCCATCTCTGCTCTCTAGTGCTGGGATTAAAAGCATGTGCCACTGAATCTGCCTTTTCATTTTTAGGGTGAGTTCTGCAGACCAAACTCTGGCCCTTGTGCTTGGAAGACAAAAACAATCTTAGTTCTCTATCTAACCCTGATACAATATGTTTTGATTTCGAGGGCCAAACCTTTCCTTCATTAGAAAGATACTCTATGACTGGGATAAATGCCTTCCCCTAATTTTTGATAGAAGAATAGAATAATAATTCTCATATCTTTGGGGTAGAGATGGGAGGAATAGGGAGAGGCAAAAACATGGGGAGTTGAAAGAGAATGATGAGGAGTTTTGCAGTGGTGTAGGTATGTCATAAAAAGCTCTGTACTATGATGGGTCTGAGGACAGTCATGCAGGGAGAAGAGACTGGGGATGCCTGGGAAGACATAAGGGGAAAGAGTTAGCAAAAGTTAACCAAACGGGTTGGAGAGATGGCTAGCGGTTAAGAGCACCGACTGCTCTTCCAGAGGTCCTGAGTTCAATTCCCAGCAACCACATGATGTCTCACAACCATCTGTAAAGAGATCCGATGCCCTCTTCTGGTGTGTCTGAAGACAACTACAGTGTACTTATATATAATAAATGAATGAATCTTAAAAAATTAAAAAAAGTTAACCAAACATGACAAGGTTAAGTAGGCAGAAAGTGAGCAGTCCGATAGAGAAGTCCAAAGAATGAATAAGTCTGTAGCTCTAGGTCTCTGAGATTGGGAATGGACTTAGTATGGTGTAATCACAAACCTAGAAATAGTATTTGAAACTTCTGGGATAGACAAGTTCCCAAATTCATAGAAAAGAAAGGGAATAAAGAGGAAGGGCAGAGAGGACAGAACCCTAATTACTGAGAAAAGGTTCTCTTCTCCAAACTCACTACAAACTGCTCAGCTCACTTCCCTAAGTAAACAGAATGGAAAGATGTAATGTCCAGGATAAAGCCCTTGGCACTGAGGCTTGTGAGGAAGATGCCCTATTAGGAAAACACTTAGAAAAATCTATTAAACAATACGCTCCAAGTGAGCCAGGAGCCACTGCCAAGACAAAGTTACTTATCGCCTCTCAACGTGACACATTTTCCAGGAAAACTTGCTACAGACTTAGCACCCGTCCTTGCAATCTCATGCTATCATAGTGTTGAAAGTATAAAGCAAAAGGGTTGGAAACTTTAAATGCCACCATTCCCAGAGCTTTACCTTTTTCATATATCATTTTCATATTAATTATATCTTCCCATCCTGGAATAGAAACTCTGACATTCACCAAGTTAGCACATTTTAAGTAATGAAGAATGGCGTACCCTCTGTTGATTTATGCTTGAACAAATTGTTTTTTAAAGATACTTATTTTATTAACTAAATCAATATTTACTCCTATAAAAACTTAGGCTACATTTTTTAAATTTTTTTCTTACTTATTCACTTTATATCCTGCTCACTACCCCCTCCCAGTCACCCCCTCCCAAAATTCTTTCTCCCTCCCCCTCCCCTTCCCTTTCTCCTCTGAGCAGATGCATCCCCCTAGGTATGCCACCTCCCCCAATCCTGGCACTTCAAGTCTCTGCTAGACTAGGCACTTCCTCTCCTACTGAGGCCAGACAAGGCACCCCAGCTAGAACATATCCCACAAACAGGCAATAGCTTTTAGAATAGCCCCGGTTCCAGTTGTTCAGGGCCCACATGAAGACCTGCGCATCTGTTACATATGGGCAAGAGGATCTAGGCCCAGCCCTGTATGTTCTTCGGTTTGTGGTTCAGACTCTGAGAAACCCAAGAGTCCAGGTTAGTTGACTCTGTTGGCCTTCCTGTGGAGTTCCTATCCCCTTCAGGGCTGCAATCCTTCCTCCTATTCTTCCATAAGAGTCCCCAACCTCTCTCCACTGTTTGGCTGTGGGTGTCTGTATCTGTCTAACTCAGATGCTGGTGGAGCCTCTCAGAGGACAACACAATGCTCCTGTCCACAGCGTAACAGAGCATCATTAATAGTGTTAGGGATTGGTGCTTGCCTATGGCATGGCTCTCAAGTTGGGCAGGTTATTGGTTGTAGGCTACATTTTTTAAGCCATCACAGAGTCGAAAGCTGTTACTAAGTCAACAGATGAAGAAAAAAATCTGCAGTAAGTTGAGCTGAGCATTGACATTGTGGACACTTTTCTCCTACCTGGAGCTATAACGAGTATAAAAAGAGTAAAGATTCTTAAGTAAGTAGAGCCTATTTTCAGTTCAGCAGGCTTTCGCCCTTGGTTTACTTTTTGACCTCAGGAGGTGGTAGGATGCTAGTGAGCTAAACACTGAGGTTTCCTGCGGCTGATGTGTTTAGAAGGAAGGAAGGCAGTGTTCATCAGATAAGGTACTGTGTGGTGGAGGCACAAAGATGTGCCTGCTTCACTGCTTAACTTAGTTTAAATTCACCTTAACTAAGGGATAACTTTAGGTAAGCTATCCCTTAACTAAAGACAAGCTATATGAAAAGGGACATCAAATGATGGCATTTTTAAACTAATCCTTGAGCCTTCCTTGGAAAACAAATGAGTAACTGTATAGTTAGCAGAAAAGAAACTTGAAAGACTCAATTATAAATTCATACTGACCCAAACACTATTGCTTTCACTGGGAACAGACCAGAGTAAGAAGAGGTATCATTCGCTGCAGGAAGGAAGTGTAAAGGGATAACAAGACCACAATCATCTACCCAAGACAAGTACTGAAATAGAATTTTTAAAAGTCAAAGTATCAAAATTTCAAATATAGTATCAACTGTCGCAACCTGAAATCCACTGCATTTTAAGAGTCTTGCTCACATTTCAAGGTTACCTTCAAGCTCTCTGAGAAAATTCTCTTGCTTTCCCATAATCTTCCTGTGATATCTCTGTCTATCACAATTTCACCTTTCTCTATTTTGTGTTGTATGTCTTTACTGTCTCTTCTTCTGCTCAAAATGTGAAAGCTCTTAAATCATTTCTGAACCCCTGTAATTCGGGCCTATTATGAATTCCATGTTTATTCATTTATAGGAGCAGATTTTATGAGATCCATGCGTTAACTACTTGGATCCCATGGTGGGCTTTGTTAGAGTTTCTATTGCTGCACTGAAACACCATGACTAAAAGGCAAACTGGGGAGGGAAAGGGTTTGCTTGGTTCACATTTCCATATCACTGTTCATTATCAAAAGAAGTCAGAACAGGAACTCAGACAAGTTCAGGAACCTGGGTATAGGAGCTGGTGCAGAGGCCATGGAGGGTTGCTACACACTCACTTTCTGTTTGTGGCTGGCTCATCCTGCTTTGTTATACAACCAGGGACCACCAGCCCAAGGATGGCATTACCAGCAATAGGCTGGGCCCTCCCCCATTGGTGACTAATGAAGAAAATGCCCTGCAGTCCTCTCTACAGCCCGATCTTATGAAGGCATTTTCTCAATTAAGGTTCCTTCCTCTCTGATGACACTATCCTGTGTCAAGTTGACATAAAATTATGCATCATGGAAGCTATAGAAAGCAGGCAACCTTCAGTAAACCGGCCCTGGTGGAAGGTCTATTGGTGACTAAGGATATGCCTTTGAAAGAGATCAAAGGATCCCAGTCTCTTCTTCTTCCTCGCCGAAGAGTTTGAGCCGACACACATTTTCCATTTTGTGGTGTCTCATCAGAGGCTCAGAGCAATGTGTGTACCCCCAACCTCCCTCCCTGAAACAGTTGGACCAGTAACCCTATAACTGCAAGTCAAATAAATCTTTTTTTCTTTCTAATCTACTTATCTCAAGTATTCCAATATATAGACACAAAGTTTACTGACAAATTGAGACACAAAACTTGGAAATATCAGAAATTCCAATTACTTGACCTTGGCAACCTACATATTTATCAATTTTATGATTCTGGGAAAAAAAAAATCTCTGAGCCTCGATTCCCAGTCTGTACAATGAGAATGACCTTACTTGCAAAGAGCTTTGGAAGCTAATCATTTTTATGATAAAGGCTAAATAGAATAGGCAAGAGAAGAAAGAAAAACTACATCGTCGAAACGGATCCAGGAAAATCAAGCACACTGTTTGGGGAACAGAAAGTGGGTCAGTGTGACTTCATATAAACAGAGATGACCATCAAAGGATGAGTCAGCAAACTCAGAAAGCAGCTCTTAGAGGTCAGACTAGGAGATTCTTGTTTGATATTCCACCCCACGGGGCTTAGCTCCACAAGGAAACTGATGGCAGGCCTGAGTTACCCTTAATTCAAAAAGCAGGAGCTTCCAATGAGATTCTGCACAAGGTATCTGTGAGCGAAGCCAATTTTTTCTACAGGGAAAACACAACATACCATTAAGCCTTTGAATATTTACTTTTACCTATTCCTAATGCATCATAGAATAGAGGAATTACAGAATGGATAGAAAGAAATCCCTAAGGTAATGGAATAGACTTACTAATATTTTAAAAGAAACTATGAGAGACAGAGAAGTTCCTGAGAGAGGGATACTTGGACTACAACTGTAAAGTATGGGGAGAGTCAATGCATGAGTAATATTAGCAGCTTAAATTTTGAGATGAAATCATGGGTATCTCATTGGCGCAAATGTTTATATCTTTCCATAAATCATTACTTTTGCCCAAACATTCTTCTGATCTCATACATTACTTTCTTGACCTCTCCCACACAGAATTTAAGAAAAAAGGAAAGAGGGGTGAAAGAAAAGGAGAAGGAAGGAAAGAAAGGGGGGAAAAGGTGTGTGAGAGGAGGGAGAAGAGGGAAGAGGTACCACACCGATCATTTATGCTGTCCTTACTATCTCAGAAAAGCCAAACAGTACAGAATAAAAAGGAGTTTTCAAACCCAAACCAAGTGTAAGAAAATAAATAAAAATGAGGTAAGGTATCACTAACCCAGAAAGTCCTGCATTCGGGAAGAAAACATATATTATCAATACTTAGCACTCAACATACTTACTAGCTTTATAATCATAAGTTATCCCAATCAGCATCCCCATGAGACATGGATGGCATCATAGGGAATAGTTAGAGACAGTTGAGTGAAGAGATGTGTACAAAACTATGTGTAGGGTACTGAAGAAATACCTCAGGGTGAATAGGAGCAGGTCATGGAGGCCAAGAAAAGAAATAGTAGCTAGAACTCAGGGGAGACTACGGCTGGAGCATTTTGGAAGAAGGTGGTTCTCCTACCTACCTAGAGCTCCATGAATGTAGTCACTCCAATCCTCAGGCTAGCAGGAACCAAAGGCTGTTCCCAGTCTCTCATCCCCACTGGCACATCCTCTGGTCAACACTCAAATGGAAGCCAGACTCAAGCATGAGGCACAGAATAGAGAAGTCAATATAGAGGAGAATAGAAATTATTAGGAAGCAAACACAGACTATCTAGATTCCTAGACTATGTCAGTCCCTTTGTTGTTGATCTATATACAGGCATGTGGTCACCATACTTCATCAGCCCCACCTCACATCATATGTGATGCTTTACACATTGGAAGCCCCTGGGAAGTATTTAATGCATGAAGAATATAAGAATGTGCACATTCTAGTTAGAGTTAGGGGATAGGTCAGAAGCTAGGGGAAAAGTAGAACATATTAAGTCCCAAGCTCCTTGGGTCTTCACTCCAAATTTACAAATCCTAAAGAATCTTATAAGAAAGGGTAGAGAGAGAAGAAGAAAGAAGAATTATTATGTGTTTTTCCAAGACTCTGTTGAACAAAGGGAAAGCACTTATCTAGAGATGCTTTGGTAAATGGATTCAGCATCAACATCATTGTTGGTTTTATGCCAGTCCTCATACTCTCTCTGTCCTTTCCACTAATCACACCAAATAATTTCTTCATTCAGGGAATCTCTTCCCTCTCCTCCCTCCTCTCACATACCTGTATTATATTCATAATAGGCTCTTTTTTTTTTAACAGAGAAGATTTCAAAGGTAGAAATTAAGCCCATAATTTCCAAGCATGCCAAGGAAGTACTCTATCTTCTTCCACACTCATGCAAAGTGTCATTATATACTTGATTTTTCTGTATAATTTTGTCTTTTTTAATTTTAGGCATATTGCTCTCCAAATCAAACCTTAAAGGATAAATTCGAAACTTTCATAAATTCAATCTACAATCCTAGTATTTGATAAATAGCATCTCTTTGTTCTTTATAATTATCCAGTAATATGGATACTTATTATAAACTGTGTTTACAGTAAGTTAAAGGTGGCTAATTTTTTGCAAAGTTGCACATTAAAGCAGAGATTCGGATACCATATTCTTGGAATGAGAAGAATACATCCTTATAAATTCTTCTTCTCCCATTTCCATCCTGTACCATTGGGGTAGGTTCGTGTCACTGATTCTTCACAGTACACACACACACACACACACACACACACACACACACACACACACACACACACACACAAAATACAGACTGTATTACAGCCATTTGCCATGTGACTTTACAATGCCTCCCAGTGGGAAGAGAGGATATTCTTCTCCTTGTCTTGGCTGCAGCCTTTTGACTTCATTAATAGAATTTGAACTCATAATATATCCTGAGGCCCAGAAAGGGCTTAAAGCACATGCACTTGCTCACTTTTTCTACCACCATTGCCATAACAGCATGCTCTGGTTGTCCCACTGATCCCACGAGAAGAATGAGGCACAGAAAACAAAGCCAAGTCATCCAGCCAAGCCCAGCCTACATTAGCTGACTTCCAGACACAGGAGTGAGCCCAGATGATCACCACATGACCACCCAGCTAAGCCTGACTAAGATCAGCCAGCCCTCAACTGACCTGCAGATCTAAAAGACTGCTGTGTAAGAAATAGCAACAAGAAGGCTTCGTTCATGGTTCCTACTCCTCCTCTGTGCAGCATTGCTGTTCAGCCTGATGCTAATTAGTAGGGTAAGTTCAGAAGCATTGATCTCTTTGAGCCTCAGTTGGGATTATAAAAGAAAATCCTGGACTTCTTATGCCAGTGTCTAGGTTCTGAAATTACTGTATTGTGATCATTAGAGATTGTCACCCTATTATTTGTTTCCTGTTTTTCATTCTTTTCCATGAGTGATAGAGCAGTGGTAATAATAGAATCTGATCAATGATATATTCATCAGTTAATAGAGCTTATATACATATATACATGTATATACATATATGTATATATATAACACATATATATGTGTGTGTGTATACACACATACACACACAAATACACATACATATATAACTCAGTTAAATAACTTATATGTTGGGAAAAGGACAAAGCCCAGCAATCAGAAACTTAATATAGGTAATAACTACAAACTAATTAGGCTAAGCACACTATATTCACTATACAGAGATATACAATATTTACACATTCTATAAATAGACAGGCATGTCTCTTCTAGTTGTTCCTACTAAAAGCAATGCTTCAATGAACACTTTTTTAAAGGAAGGTTATGCCAATCTTCAAGTTTTTTTTCCATAGCAACATTATTGCTTTTAGTCACAGATCAACAGCTGTATTATATTCATAATAGGTTTTTATTTTTTAACAGAAAAGATTTCAAAGGTAGAAATTAAGCCCATAATTTCCAAGCATGCCAAGGAAGTACTCTATCACTTAGCTACACTCCTATCCCAAGAAAATAACATTATTGTACTGTAACAGAAGATTCCCTAAACAAACAGTCACCTTCCAGTTAGTAATCCTGGAGGCTCACTGTGAGTCCACAGCAGCCAGGTCTCTCTAGTTTTGAATCTGTGTAGTAGCCTTTTCACATGTCACAGTGGGGAACAGGGACACATAAGCCACAGGAGCACCCCTAATAATAATGTGTTATGAACTATGTGCCTCAAAGGGAAATGCTGGATTCCTAGTATCCAGTGCCTCTGACTGTGCCCTTATTTGGAGATAGGGTCTTTATAAGAGTGATCCATTAAAGTGAGGACGTCAGAGTAGACCCTGATCCAAAGTGACTGGCATTCTTATAAAAGAGGAAATTTATAAAGCACAGAGTGGGTGAGGTGACAAGACACAGGGAAAGACAGAATCCCATGGGTCAAGGAGTCAGGCCTAGGACACATCCTACCATCTCACAACAGCTCTCTGACACCTTGACGTCAGGCTTCTAGCATCCAAACCTTGGAGACTGAAATTCGGTTTATGTTAGGTTGCCAAAGGAAGGCATCCTGGTATACACGTATCACAGGTTAGCCCATTCTAACCTCAAAGAGACACACTTGGGCAAAAGAAACTGTAAATTTAGAGACTATGCTTGACTATAAGCAAGACATTGTTTCCATAATAAGAGTGACTGGGCACTTTCAATGTTTCTTGAACAAGAATAAAAAATGTCTGTGGCTTTCTGGCTGACACTACACAAAGAAAGGGAGAAATTGTCTAGTAAACCACTTTTGAGGAGTGACACTTTTCATACCACCCTGGAATATGTAAACTCAATCATAAAGTCTAAACCATAAAATCCTTTTGAAATTTCTTAAAGCTTGGAATACCCAAGATACAATTTACAGACCACATGAAGCTCAAGAAGGAGGACCAAAGTGTGGATGCTTCAGTCCTTCTTAGAAGGGGATACAAACATACTCACAGGAGGAAATACGGAGACAAAATGTGGAGCTAAGACTGAAGGAAAGGCCATCCAGAGACTGTCCCACCTGAGGATCCATCCCACATACAGTCACCAATCCCAGACACTATTGCTGATGACAAACAGTGCTTGCTGACAGGAGCCTGGTATAGCTGTCATCTGAGAAGATCTGCAAGAGCCTGACAAATACAGATGTGGATGCTCACAGCCAACCATTGGACTGAGAACTGGGTCCCCAATGGAGAAGTTCGAGAAAGGACTGAAGGAGCTGAAAGGATTTGCAACCCCATAGGAAAAACAACAATACCAACCAACCAGAGCTCCCAGAGTTCCCAAGGACTTAACCACTACCCAAAGAGTTTTTATTTTGGAGCGACCCATGGCTCCAGCCACATATGTACCAGAGGATGGCCTTGTGTGGCGTCAGTAAGAGAAGTCTTTGGTCCTGTGAAGGCTCAATGCCCCAGTGTAGGAAAATGCCAGGGCATGGAGGAGGGAGGGAGTAGGTGGGTGGGTCGGGGAGTACCCTCATAATAGCAGGGGGAGGGGTGGGATAGGGGGTTTCTAGAGGGAAAACCAAGAAAGGTGATAACATTGAAATATAATTAAAGAAAATATCCAATAAAAATGAAAAAAAGAAAATTAAATAAAAAATATGTGAATTAAAAAAAGAATGTGTGACCGCACAACTTGTACTCATAGAACCAGTGGTATATGTACTAGGGAAGTGAGTCGTTCATATGAAAATAGAGGTCTCTATTCTTAGTTACAGAAATCTATTTACGTTTCAACATTGGCAAGACTTTTTGCTTTGAAGTGCTTGTGAAAGCAAATCTCTCCATTCCAAAGTCAGATCTCCACATGCCAATTTCAAATGACGAGCACACCCAAAATCACTTTCACACAACCTGCGACTCCACAGATGACTTTAGCGAAGCAGAAAGTCATGTGCCGTCTTCAGTAAATTCTATCCGTTCCAAATGGCTTTCCTATTTGGGAACCCTCAGTATACCCTAACTTAAACATTCATCTCCCAACTCTTGTTCTCTGCCTTGGCTATTTCTGTGGGTGTTCCTCCCACCCTGTCACCCCATAGAACTAATTGTCATAACTTATAGATTCTGTACTTGTATCATTTGCATTAGTTTGGAACTATGTTTCTTTATTTCAATTCACTTGTCTTTCCTACTAAAGCAGCCTGTTAGACGTACCCCAATCTCCAATACATCCCTTCTGAGCTAAGCCAGCCATTTAATGACCTTTTTGCACAACGTCAAAGTTATTATCCTTAAAAGTTCTCCAATTCCTAAAAATAATGTCCAATACAGGATGGTTTCTTACGTATGTCACACTCTTTCCCCCTTCTTTACCCACTCCTACTCTTATTTACTGTTTACTACATGTATTCATGTTCCTGTCTCCCACAGCTTTCTTTGTAACTTTTTCTTACTCAGAATGACCTTACTGCTTGTCTCTGCCATTCACCCAATTCAAAACTAACCCTTTCTTAATTGAAATGTTCTAGAGTTGTACATCTTCTACCCTGTGCTTAGTTCCAGTGGATTTATAAACTCAATCATTTGAAGTTTTGTAAATCCCATCGATGGCATGACCTCCTCACTGGAGTCTGATTGTCTTCTGAAATCCAATTCATTAATCTCGCGGCCATAAAACCTATTGCTAAACCACTATAAAAGTTCCAGGTAGCTTCATAACAATTCAACTCAGAATTTGCAATCAAATAAGTTTTCTACACTTTTATTTTAAATTCATTTTTCAGAGTTTTATAGATTTGGGAATTTGAAAAGTATTGAGAGCCTGTGTAGTATTTTCCTCAGATTTAAAAATCCTTATAGATTGACTAATTTCCACTTCCTTTATTTTGTTTATAGCCGTTCCATAAGAAAAACTATTGTGCAGGTGCTATATCAAATGCTTTATATTCATGCATCAACAGGAACCAGCCAGACAAACAGAAACCACCTCAGAATCCATTACAAAGCTTAACGTAGCGCATCTGTCACATAAGTGACTAGAGAAGCTGAGCAAGGAGACATGAACGAGGGGGCCATGGAGCAGTACTATGAACAGTGTCTGACACCTCCAGGGTTTACTGATAAGGGTGGAGACGATGATGCATGAACCCAGGGTTAAGGAAAGAAGGAATCCCAGTGAGTCTGCCCAGCAAAAAGAGTCAAGTTGGTGAGTCCCAATGTGACCTACAACTCAATTCAATCCAAATCAAAATCCCAGTGAGCCGTTTCACAGATGTCAAAGAGCTGATTTGAAATTCATGGAAAGAGGCAAGACATTCATAATAGACAGCATCATGCTAAATGAGAAAAATAAAGTTTAAGAAGAGACTGACACAGCCCAAAGACTCTCAGACTGCAATAACTAAGACAGTGTCATTTATGAAGCAAAAAAACAGAACATACTACAAAAGGAACCCAAAGTAGACTCATAAATATAGTCAAATTTTATCTGGTTAAGAACAATTTTTATTAAATATGCTAGAATGTGATATCCTCATTAAAAATGTATCTAGAGTCATCTTCAGGAACATTGTCACAAAGAAGATGATAAACCTAAAATTAAAGTTGAAACTATGAAAACTCCTATAAGGCGACAAAGAGCCTTAGGTGACTTACACAGGGGGTAAGTGATCTTTTTTTTTTTTTTTGGTTCTTTTTTTTTCCGGAGCTGGGGACCGAACCCAGTGCCTTGCGCTTCCTAGGTAAGCGCTCTACCACTGAGCTAAATCCCCAGCCCCCCGGGGGTAAGTGATCTTTAAAAGTCCAATATAGAAGGCAAGATCTATTATAAAATAAAAATAAAAACCTGATAAGTTGAAAAGAATGTCAAAATGAGAAGTGAAATTCCAGACAATGTTTACAAGTGGCACATAGAGACTGCCATCTAAACTTCGCAGTGATTCCTAAGGTTCAAGTTCATCAATAAAATGAACCCCAATTTTAAAACAGGACAAAGACATCGAGTCACCACACTGAGAAAACGCACAGATGACCAACCAATCAGCATGTGAAAAGACAACTCACATCATATGTCATCAACGCTGACAACATGCATCCAATGCTGGCCAGTGCAGAAAGCACCAAGGACTCTGTCTGATTTGTCACTGTTGGGAATGTACAATGAATGGTACGACCATTTTGCAAGCCACTTCGTTAGGGGCTTATTCTTGTTTGATTTGGTTTGAAATAGGTCTTCTGTAGCACAGGTGGGCCTCACACTCATTTTGTAACCAAGAATAACCTTCAACTTCCAGTCCTCCTGCCTCCGACTTCTAGAGAGCTGGGTATAAATCCGCATCACTGTTGGAAGACCCTGCTATTAAGGTAGCAGTCCACCATGACCGATAGCTCTCTGAGCTCAGCATAAAATGGAGGACTCCTTCTCAGCGGGGCTTCCCCTACTCTACTGACCTTATCTGGAGAGTGACTCTAAGCACTGGTGCCTGACCTTGCTGGAGGATGACCCTGCACAGAGCTTCCTTCAAGTGCTGCGTGATTCAGCACGTGAGTGCCACTGGGCTCTTCTTCCCATACGATAATTAAGTACTAGGTTATCCCTTCCATACCCTATCCCTGAATGTTAAAGTAGAGCTGTCTCACTGAAGCTGCCTCCAGAAGTTCTTCCGTCATAGTCACAGCCGTCGAACCCTGCTTGCTGCTTGGGTTCCCTCTGCCCTCATGAGTCGGTGGCCAATGACCCCAGAGGAGAAGGGGAACCCATACACCACCATGCTTTGTGTATGCTACACAGTCTACTAACAGAGTTGCCAACCCAACCCTGTTTTTTATGAAATCAAGCACACTTTTTCTCATGGGAATATAAGCCTCCTTAGTACTTAACTAGAAGAATCCAAAGCTTTGGTACACACAGACACAGACACAGACACACACACACACACACACACACACACACACACACAAACCACGATGAATATTTTAAGTCTTATTTATAACAGCTCCAACTTGTAAGCATGTGAATCAATTAATAAATCATCACATTCAAAACAACTGTTGTTGCTTCAAGGTAACCTGAGACCCAGTAGAATTATAAAGCATTTGCTTGGTCAAGTAGTCGTTTATAGATGACACAGAACTGGAGCAAGAGTTGCAAATGGACATCTTTTTATAAGATGCACATTTACAAATAGAGCAGAAAAAATTGTTTGCTTCTGGCTATAAAATCACCTTATTTGGTCTGCTTTGATAGAAGGCCCTAGTTATACATTTAAAAGTTAATTTGTGGCTTTTATGGGTTGAACTTTAGTTTCATTTTTTTTCATGTTGGCATTTACAAGAAATAGCTCAGGTTAAGTTTCCCTTATGTTTGCAAGTCAAACAAGGATAAAGTCACTTATGAGGCCTGACTGGTTTTTGTCTCCTCTGGAATTCTTCATGCCTGGTCTCCATTTGAATTTAGCTCAAGAGTCTAGACTGTTATTTGCTACCAATTGCTATTACTGTAGATGAGAGATTTTCCACCCTTAAAGAAACATGTAGTTTAGTTCTGGAGTGCAAAGACTTTTTAATACTCTTATGCCTCAGCATGTAGTACCAAGTTAACATATCTTAGGTTTGTGTAGTGTTCAAATACTTCATTTAAGGAACATCTGTTCGAGTTGCTGACTTGAGCTTCATAAATATGTGCGTGTGTGTGTGTATATATATATATATATATATATATATATATATATATATATATATGAATTTTGGCTTACAATTCAGACAGAATTTCCAACCACTTCTGGAATGAACATGAACTGCCATTTTGTACCATATAGTTATGGAAGCCACACCCAAAGTACTGATTATTATAAAAACCAAAAAATTGATCAACTCTGAGACATGCTGGAAGCACTCTATGTTCTGCTGTATCAAATTCTTAAACAAGATTTCATGCTTCATGCACAAACAAAAACGTGTATTCAGCTCATTCGTGTGCAGCTGTTTGTCCTTGGTAAATGATAAAATTTTATGTATTCCGAAGAATAGTTTATTTCTTTCTTATTAATAAATGTTTTATTTGAGCACCTATTTTACATGCCTAAAACTCCAGAATCACATGAAATTTCTCAGGTATAAAGGAGCCAGCCACAAGGGAGGAAAATCTAAGAAACCTTAAAGCAGTGGCTCTCAACCTTCCTAATGCTGAGACCCTTTAATATAGCTCATTCGTGCTGACCCTCAACCATAAAATTATTTTCATTGCTACTTAACAACTGTAATTTTGCTACTGCTATGAATCATGCTGTAAATATCCGTGTTTTCCAATGGTCTTAGGTGACCCCTGGTGAAAGGGTCATTCATTCTCTTAAAGGGGTCATGACCCACAGGTTGAGGACCTCAGCCTTGAGGTGTCCTCTGAGTTTAGGTGATCACAACGTGCCAGCATAGATTCAGCAGTTGTAAGAAATGATCCACCCTAGTGAGGAATATTGACAGACGGAGACTCTGTACATATGGAGGGAGACTGTAGACTAGACACATCTCCCCCAGTTCTTACATAAATATCTTCATCACCAGGGTGATGATGTTGGGTTGGGCAGCTGGATTCAGCAAAACTTAATCATTACAGAGCCTTCATTAATGAGATCAGCACTGTGGTAAAGGGGAAACCTATGTAGCTCCCCCATCTCCTTTGCAATGTGAAAACCCTCATCAACCCCAAGTCTGCTTATACATTCTCCTTTGTTTTTCCTACCTTCCAGAACTATAAGAAACACATTTCAGTTGTCTGTCCACCACACAGAGAGCACTTTGTTATAGCAGCCCCAAAGGGCTGAGACAGATGGTACATGCAGAATCTAAGTATGTTTCTCCAAATGTTGTAGTAAATCTAAATTCGCTGTAAAGACCAATATGGTTGGTAGATAGATAGATAGATAGATAGATAGATAGATAGATAGATAGATAGATAGATAAATAGATAGATAGATAGATAGATGATAGATAGGAGATAGATAGATAGATAGATAGATAGATAGATAGATAGATAGATGATAGATAGGAGATAGATAGATAGATAGATAGATAGATAGATAGATAGATAGATAGATGATAGATAGGAGATAGATAGATAGATAGATAGATAGATAGATAGATAGATAGATAGATAGATAGATAGATAGATAGATAGATGGGTGGGTGGGTGGGTGGGTGGGTGGATGGATGGATGGATGGGTAGATAGATAGATAGATAGATAGATAGATAGATAGATAGATAGATAGATAGATAGATTAAAGGTGACAAAGGTTAGACATTTTGAACCAGGGAACCAAGTCTGATACCTAGCTTCAAATTTTAGGAGCATGCAAAAGTCATCTGCACCTATAAATCGTCTAAGAACCAAAAACTACTTTGCTCCTGTGTTCCCGGGGTTCTTTTGGATGGGTGCCCTTAAGTTCAGTTATTTATTTGCATCTACTTTGTCACTTGGTTTAGAACATAGTGTGTCTTTGTCCCTATTTGTTCCAGCACCTCTGACCCTCCAGCGTTGAGCTGGAATTTGGGAGGAAAAAAATATTAGCAAAGAATAAAGCACAAAACTTATTGGGCATCTGCCCCCCCCCCTTTCCTAATGAATTCTTTTCTCCTCATCACTAAACTTTACTATTTGGTGATGATCTCTGACAATACAGAAAACAAGGAAACTGGTTCTCTATCCTCTACTACCAAACTCCTAGTACCCATAAGCCTCTGCTCTTCCCCAAGTCCTACCTTTGTAGGAAGGGCCTTTGTCTCTAACTGTGAGGTCATCATGCTCAAGTAATGTTCATCCCTTCTGCCCTAAGAGTACATGGTTCAATTTCACAAATCCTCACTGAACAGTGTCTCTAATAGGAAATGAGCTTTTCTTGACAGAGTGAAAAGAGAAGAGCTGAGACACCCGAACGTATGCCCCATGTATAACAGTTTGGACGGGACGGTTGTTTTCCACTTCTGACATTAATATCTTTGAGATGGAAGGATGATGATATTTACTAACACTAAGGTCCACAGTTGTAAAGAGAACTAACTATACTGGCACCTGCGGTGTGCACAGCAAAACCCTGTGCAAACTAATGCTGTTATGTCTGCTGGACTTCACTCAGCCCTTTATTTGGTGCTCTATAAGTCAAGGGTAATGTTCAAACTCTCCTAAGCTGGGCAGCCGTCCTCGCTTGCCATGGTTACTGGCTTTGTTGCTATGTCCCATCTGTCACCACCATCATCTTTTCCTCTCTAAACAATTCACAGCCTGCAAGGAGTCCATGAAAAGAAGACAGCAAACAGAGTCAAAATCCCAATCCCTGGGAACACAGTGCTGTCTCAAACCTAAGTATGATGGCTCCATGTCCATTGAGTTTTGCCGATGTCCTTCCTTTGCCACTATTCATTACAGCACATATTTTAAATGTCTCCAGATAAATCAGTATTTTGGACTCATACAAAAAAAAACGCACTTGTGATGGTTTCTTTGGACTTAGCTTTTTCATATGGATTTTTGAACATAATTTTGTTGTGATTTCTATAATCTACTATGTTACTTATAAATAATTTCATAGTTAAACAAATTAAACTATTTAAAATTATTTAATTATTTAAATTAAAATTATTATTTATTTATTTAAATTAAAATTTTTTTAACTATGTTTCTTTAAAATACACATAGGAAGTAACATAATTTACAGGAACAACCTTTATTAGAAAAAGACATTTTAAAAGCCTCTAGACCTACTTGTTTTCTCTACTTCCTTTGGTACTTATACAGCGCACAGACACGAGGTTTCCAGATTTCTCACAATGTGTGAGACTGTCAGAGGTACGTGCATCTTTCTGAGGAATGGGTCTGTAGACATCACTCATCCATAACTCAATAAACAGTAGCTGCCCCTGCAGCTAGGACTTCACTGAAAACCAATTACAGTTGCAGTTAGTGAACTTTAGGCCTGCTTCTGATTTTTGCTTTGTATATGACAGGGCTTCGGGGGATTCTCTAGAAATTGCATTATTTGATTTTTTTGTGTTAGAAATTGCAAAACTCCAAAGACTGTCACATCACCCACTGCCCATGTGGAAGATAAACAGAGATAGGGGGTGGGTCCTGAGCAGTACCATCTGGTCTCCAAGGTTGCTGGGTATCCTTCTGAAGCTTAGCTTACAGACACACTTGGAAGATTCTTTGGAACAGCCTCATTTTCTCATTTTTATTGGATAAGAAATTACTTGGCATTCTGCTCAACAAGGAACACATTATTCTGTCATAGCTACATAGACAAAGAAGCATTCTTAAAATGAATATCATGTAGAGGGCAGATATAATTTTTGAAAGAAGTTTGGCTCAGCAAGGTAAACAAAAAAAAAAGACTCTGAAGAAAATTTACAGAGAACAAAGGCCTTTGGTCATGTAGGACTCTATATAAGAGAGAACATACTCCTTTCTACAGTTGGGGGGCATTTTCCCCATCAGAGATCATATTAAGAGAGGCACAAAGTGACAGGGAATGTTGGAGTACCTTTCAATGCAAAAAGACACAGGTGCCTCTGTATCCAAACAAGAAGTTGTTTTGTGAGTGTAGATGATCCCCTCCTAGAGATGAACATTTTTTTCTTTTAGCATGAAACATAGACATAGAAACAACACACATGAATAATAGCTTCCTCTCTTACATGGTCAGTCTCTATACTACAAAGAAAGCAGAGGGCAGGGTACCAATGAGCACATTGAGCATCCCAGTTCTGACTTCATGCCATCAAGAACAACTAACATCATATCAGCTGTGATGGGCATGTATCCACACGTCCTCTGCTGTCCCCAAGAACCTCTGAAGGATCCTTACCTCAAGAGGTTCTTCAGAAGACCTGCAATGCAAGAATTTCATGTCGAGAACTGTGCCGTGTCACAGGACTCCAGGAGGTGGAAGATAAACAGACAGGAATGGTAGAAATGAAAAGAAAGCCTGTAAAATCTATCACCACTTTGGATCTAGACCGGTAACTTCAGCAATGCTCCTCAGGCTCTGATTTAAGGGGTACCAGAAAAGCTATGTCCATTCACCTCAGCACCAAATATAAATTCAAGTCTACAGTCCCTCCCTGAAAAATCTAAAAGACGACTATAGCTTCAAATTCTTAATTTTTTTTTGAAATCAGAACATTAGTTGGGTTTCTTTTTTAATTTTTAAACTCTATCTCCCATATATAACATTCTAGCTGCAGTTCCCCCTCCCTCCACTCCTCTCAGACCTTTCCCCAGCCACCCCCCATCTACCCCAGACCCACTCCTCCTCTATTTCCCTTCAGAAAAGAACAGGTTTCCCCGGAATATCAAACAAACACACCACAATTTACAATAAGACTAGGAATAGACTTTCATATCAAGGCTGGAAATTAAAACAAAAAATTCAGTAAGAGGAAAAGGGTCCCAAAAGCAAGTAAAAAAGTCAGAGACACCATCCACTCCCACTGTTGGGAGTCCCACAAGAACATCAAGCTACAGACTACAACATGTATGCAGAAGGCCTAACTCAGATCCACACAGGCTCTGTGACTGACTCAAGTCTTTGTGAGCCCCTATGAGCTCTGCTTAGTTGATTTTGTGGGCCATGTTCTTGTGGTGCCCTTTGCTTCTCTGGCTCCTACAATCTTTCCTCCCTTACATTATGTAACTTCCCATAGCAAGATTCTGGGAAGCACTCACAAACATTGACATTTCTGATGCACAATAAAACAATCACATGCGGCAAAATATAAGAAAACTCACATTGTATGTGAAAGAAAAAAATGTCAGCCTTATGTCAACTCATTTATGCTTCAAAAGGATGACTGAGGGTAAGGTGGGAATAGGAAACTTGATGGGGGTGGGGTATGAGAACCAAGGTCAGTACTCCTAATTAAAACACAGTAAGTCGTACGGAATTTAAATTTCTCCTAGGGACATCGAGCCCGCAAGAAAGCTCTCTCTTTATCTCAGGTTACCCTGACTTGACTGACCTCAGGAACAAGGAAAATTCTAAACTAATCAAGGTAGATTCTATTGTTTCGGTCCCTTAATAGAAACAGACATCATTAAGTTCTAGAGAGATGGTTGAGAAGTCAAAGACTCGCTGCCCTTTCCGAGGACTCAGGTTCAATTAAACATTCTCAGAGTGGCCATTCTGTGCTTTCTACAAATAGCATATCCAAAATGAACCCTGCTGCTAGCCTTAAAAGACAAAAATAATTCCCTTCTATTTGTTGACGGAAAGGCCATTTATAATTATGAACTTTGCAGAGCCTATATAGAATCCAAGGGACCTAAAAGTTAACCCATTTCCTTCCATTTGTGAAATTGACATGAAAAAAAAATCTTAAGTGATAGATGATCCTCTGAGTCTTGGAGATCCCAAGAACATGATTAGGAAGGAAAGCAGAAAGAGACATTTTGGTGGGAGAAGATGCCTTTCTTTCTGCATACGGGGCAGCTATCAGAACTGAGCTGAGGGCCCTAGAGTAGGGGTTCAGAGTGCTGAAGTCTTCTGGGTGTAGCAACATCTCCCCTCCCTGTCAGCAGCAGGAGACAATGAGTCTGTGCCGGTTTTTATTTTCCATGATACATCTCAATGTCTAAAAAGCAAAAGTCTTCTGCAGTCACTTTTCCATTGAAGTAGAAAAATGACAACTCCATATAAATTCACTAAATTGTATAGACATTTGGTATGGTTAATGTTGGTCTGATGTCTTCATGGATCTGAAAGGTTTTTTTTGCACCACAGAAGTTTAAACTGAAGTTTAAATGTAAGGTTAAAAGGTAAGAATTGGAAAATAATTACACATCTTAATTCTGTTTAATTCCTAGCTTTAAAAATGTTTGCCTCTTTTTGCTGATGTGTTACCGTCCTATTTTATACCATACAAAAGCTAAGGAAACTTGACAAATTATAACCTCTCAAAATAAGAGGTACAGAATAAAATGATTGCCAGATTTTAGCACACATCTGTAAGAGCTATATAAATGTCATGGTTCTCTATGCGTCTCATAAAGCAGAGTATCACTTCGTTGACAGGTTCTCAGGATCTAACCCCACCTGTAGATGCTAAATTTTGAAATTAAGGTAGAAGTAGATGAGGTAAATTTTAAAAAGTTAGTCTAATATTCATGTATTTCAAAGATGTTGGGTGGTATCCAAATATTAAAAAGTACGGCCATCTGAGATACTGGCTTTTATCTTTTACTCAGCAAGAATTTCACAACATTAAGATAATTTAAAAGCTTGATTAAAAGATTGAATGCATATTTAATAATAATACTAAAAGCACTTTCTATATATTCTAATTTATTAAACCCTTAGAACAGAAGGTGTGGTTGTCAGTTTCACTTTATACAAAAAGCTAAAGTAATCAGACATTAAGCCACTTAGCCAAATCATCCAATGACAGAGCCGGGGTGAGCCTACCCAACCAAGTGTGCTTAACTTTGGAGTTGTTGCTGTTTCACTGTGTTCTCAGCTTTTTATTGCTTAAATGGTGTGGTAAACGGTCTCTCGATCATTAACAGCAGGCTGAATGGAAAGGCAGGCTTGACGGTATGAGTTCAGTTTGAAGAATGCTCAGCTTAGAGTATATAGAAGCACATTTGAGTGGAATGCGTCCGAATGATAGGATGAAGGATGGAATGGGTCTGAAACTCAAGGGAGAGGAAGAGAAATTGAACAGGTATCAGTGAGCATTTCATTGTCCCAGTTCTAGGAAAATACGCCCAGCCATGGTGATTAAAATGAAGCCTTCCTAAGTGATTGTGGGGCTTGCCCAGGGAGTGGTACTATTAGATGTGGTCTTGTTGGAGGAAGTGTGTCAGTGTCACTGTGGGGGTGGAATTTGAAGCTCTGCCTAGTGTAGAAGAGTCAGTCCTTTCTTGAACGCTTTCCAACCAAGGTGTCAGAACTCTTATCTCCTTCTCCAGCACCATGACTGCTTGGACACTGACATGATTTCTGCCATGACGATGATGGACTGAACTTCTGAACCTGTAAGTCAGTTCCAATGAAATGTTGTCCCTTACATGAGTTGCCTTGGTCATGGTATCTCTTCACACCAATGAAGCCCTAACTAAGACAGAAGTTGGCACCAGGGACTGGGGTATTACTGTGATAGGCCTGATCATGTTTTTGTTTGGAGGAATGTAGTTTTTGGGGACTTTGGATTTGGAAAGCAGTGAAATGCTTTAAGTGGGGCTTAATGAGACATCCTAGTAGGAATAGGAAAGATATTGGTGCTAAGGGTGATTTGAACCATGGGCGCCTGACTATAAAGGTTTCAGGGGAGAAGAATGTTAGTATGTGGCCTAGAGACTTTTTTGTGATATTTTGGTGGAGAGTATGGCTGCTTTTTGCCCTTGTCTGAAGGATCCACCTGAGGCTAAGGTAAAGAGATTTCAATTAATTGCATTGATAAAGGAAGTCTCAGAAAAGCCCAGCATAAACTTGACTCTCTTGGTTTAGTCTCATGAAGAGTATTTTGATGAAGTCATAGCAAGCTTAGGAAGGGAAAGTACAAAATGTGTGGTACAAAATAAAGTACAAAAGAAAGGGGCACCAGGCAGCAGAATGGAAATTGATCCTATGTTGAGGGAGATAAACAGATTAAGAGAATGGTGACCTAGAAGGAAGATCCCACCTGGGTAAGCTTATTGTTTATGCTTTTGTGGTTGAAAATGCTCCAGAGAGCAGAGCTGGAGAAGTGACCACAAATCCTTTGGAGGGACCCAGATGATCAGGTATGGATCCCAGACATTGCCTTTGGATATCCCAAGATGTTAGAGATACCATCGCTATGGAATACCTGCAGACTAAAACTGCTAACAGAGTAGAACCAGCCCCAAAGAAAGAAGTTTGTTGTAAGCAACAAAGACGGAAGGAGTTGGATATCTGAAGACCACCTTGACATCAGACATGGACACTCAGAGTTTGGAGTTTGTCCCTCTGGTTTCTGGTCTTCCTTTGTTCTAGTATTTCCTCACTATGACATTTTGGAATGGTAATGTATATCCTGTATGTTTGAGGTATGTCTTCTGCCTTTTGATTTTGACTCAATATGGAGTTACATTTAAGAGAATGCATGAATTTCGAAGAGACTTTGAACTTTGGACTTTTATCATTGCTAGGATTGTTACAGACTATGGGACTTTTGAAGTTGAACTAAATGTATTTTGCATTATGCTATGCCTACGTTTGGCCCCCATAGACTTGTGGGTTTGAACAAGCCTATGGGGGCCAAGAAGTAGAATGTGGTGGTTTGAATATGATTGGCCCATGAAGGGGCACTGTTAAGAGATGTGACTTTGTTGGAGGAATCGTGTCCTTTGAAGCTCTGCCCAGTGCAAAAGAGTCAGTCTTCTCTTGGCTGCCCTCCGATCGTGATGCCAGAACTTTCATCTCCTTCTCCAGCACCATGTCTACCTGCCATGCTTTCTGCCATGATGATTATGGACTGAACCTTTGAACCTGCAAGTCAGCCCCAATTAAATGGTGTCCCTTATATGACTTACCTTGGTCATGGTATCTCTTCACACCAATGAACCCCTATCTTAGACAGTGTTCCTGGTTAAATCTCTTCAGTATTTATCAGCACCCACTACACCTGTGACACTGTGATAGGCATTGTGGGAATTCAAAGGTCTTTAAGTAAAACTTTTGTATCACAGTCCCCCAAAGCACTTAGGTCTTGGTAAGAAGGAAAAAATTGAAATCAAACAGAATATGTCAAAAACAAACCAACAACTTACAAAATTTATAAAAGTAGAGGATCAAAGAAAGAACATTAGCTCAGAAGCATCGGGGAATATTTAAGGAGGGAAGTAGAGATTGACCAAGGTAAGATAAAAAAAATGAGAATAAAGTTGGAATTCATCATCCCATGTGTCACTGAATTTCAACACTAAAAGCTTGAACCAAGAGAAAACAGTTTATTAGTGAACGTTCAGTTATAGCTGGTAAATTCCATTCAGGCCTTTCTGGACAAAAAGAGACCACTACCCTTCCCAAGTATTAAGAGTTTTACAGAATGATTAGAATAGATATGTTAATAAACTTGAGCAGAGAGTCCTAGGACAACTGCCAAGACCCAGCCAAAGAAATGGACTTTCAAAATAGCAACTTCTAGAAACAATTACCTCTAAGACCAGCACTTGGGACCATCTATACCAACCAATTACCTGATGCTTCCCCCTCTTTCTCTCCACACTGAGTGATTCAAGACCCGAGCTGAAGTTTCACATGAACTCATTCGATAGACTAAACTCAAATCACATCAGACAGATATCCCTACCTTAATGAAGACTAGAAAGGTGGATTTGTAGTTTTCCATTCTCTGCAGAACAAAAGGGCTCATTGAAAGGAAGTTGATGATTTGCTAGGTAACACAGTCTATGTGTCTGTCCTAATTAGCATGCTCAGAGGGTTTGCGTAAGATGGGAATGACCTCCACATCTACCAGTTTATACATTCACTCAGTTGACAAAGCATCTCAGGCTTGATAAAACAAGAGTTCAATAGTAACTTGGCATTTCTGCCTTCACTCTGGATTCTGCTGTCTGGGGACAACTGATATGCTGGTCCTCTGTAACCAGCTATCATGCCCCTACCATTTCTTCTTTATTATAAAAGAGATTATACTTTTAGCCTTTTGTTGTTTAATTCTAGCTTGAACTGCCAGTTCTGAGTACTGGAATTATTTGACTTCTGAAGTACTTAATAGTCGTACTTGCATCTGATTGGCTAAAGTGTTCCTAGCCAGTGCTCGAAATTCAAGGAAAAAAATAATCACCTACTATCTCCCATTCATATTTCATATTGAGGAAACTGTTTCCATCTTGACTTAATAACCATTATCATTTACTATCAAGGAGGAACAGGATGAGAGGATTGATAACACTAATAACTACACTGTACTTATCATATGCCAAGCACTAACCCAAACTCTCAACCTGGACCATTTCATCTAATTCTTAATGCAACTAGAGAAGCTTTATCATGGCCACCATTTGAGGAACAAGCCCCCCCCCCACACACACACACAAACACACACACATTTGTATATGTATACATGTATGTATGTATATGTGTGTGTGTATGAGGGCGTGTGCGCACACACACTCGTCTGAGTCTGTGTGTGGCTGTGTGTATGTCTATGTGTGTGTATAAAAAAGACAAAATAATCTTACCAACAAATTTGATGATTTTATACGTATAATTACAAATATTTAGAAAGACTTTCTGTCTAAAATAAAGGAGTCCATACTCAAAGGTGAGATTCAGAAGGGATTCTCTGTTCCCTATGAGGAAATAGTGTACTTTTATTATACTCTACCTCTCTATATCTGAGTTATGATAGTCCTTAAAGGTGTTATATGATTACCTTTAAGAAAGAAGCCACGAGCTCAGATTAATTTATACACAACAACATACTCTTATGCTAATAACAGGATATATAGAGATTTGTATATTTTCCATGGAACTTCTTGGTTTAACCCCTCTATCTAAAGAGTTGGGAGAAATCAAAGTAATGATACAAATACAGTTTAGAGATCTACTTTAATCAACATAAATCAGGTATCAACCCAGAAATAAAATTTTAATGGAAGCTTTCAGTTATCAGAATAGCAGTGGAGAAGGCCGATTATCAATTATCAACCTCCTAAGCCCAGACACTAGTGAAGGGACCAGCAATAGAACAAGGCAGGAATGAATTTCCAAACATGAGCCGAGAGCCTTACGTGGAGCCCCAGCTTGCTGTTCATTTGTGATATGTTTTATAAGTCATTTAATTTCTCCTGCCTTTTGGCTCCTCATCTATAAAATCGGGATTAGAATTAAACACGCCAGATATTTTTCAGCATTAATTATTGTTTGGGACATGATGAGGTCCTGAGTGCTAAGTTTGACATCAATACTCTGCTTTGTTTTGGGTCATCTATCTAATTTGGCAAGAGATTTTAGTCAATTCTGTTTCTGAACAAGTTCATGGAAGGACAGTCCAAGCAGTTAGACTCATCCTTTTGAAACTTGCTATCAATGACCTTTGTTATATAAACAAAAAAAGAGCAATTACTTCACAAAGAATTATTCTAGAAGCCTCTGTAGCTAAGCAGTAATTGGGTGTTTAGTAAAACATCAATTCAGTGGAATTTTTCTCCTAATAACCTAGAAGTCATTAATAATATGAAATTATATTAGCCACTAGCATTTCATTATAGATAACACATAGGACGTTTGAATGACTACAGCCGACTTAATGGAGTAAAATTTAAAACATTTCCTATTGATTGTATTCAGATTGACCACCATATTTTAACCTAAAGGATAGGGAAGGTGGATGTTGGAGAAGGGAAACCGTGATCAGGATATATTATACGCAAAAAAATCTATTTTCAGTAAAAGAGAGAAAATGGTTTTAAAAATCTCATTTACTAAGCTAATAAAAATGTATAATTCAGTGGAAATGAGAACACTAATCTAGTCAGCAAATAATTGTGCAATACTGTTGTGTGCCTAGCAAAATTCTAGTTTCTGGCAATAGAGTAGATTGAAATCTTTACCATGGTAGATTTTACCCTCCAGGGGCATGGACGGAGAGAAACGAAAATGTAAGAAATAAACATAAATAAATGAAACATATCAAACACCTAAAAAAATCCATTATAGGGGGAAAGAAGGGAAGAGAAATTACAGGGAATTTCTGCAGCTGGAAAGGTTGCAGTGGAGTAAAAATAGTCTTTTTTTTTCTCAAAAAAGCATGTGTTTATTTGACACATACTCATATTCGTTCTTTTTTCCCCACAACTCCTCCCCCATCTCCAAGAGATGCCCCCATGCCCCACCCCACCAGGCCTCCCCACTCCCTGAGGTCCCAAGTCTCCTGAGGGTTAGGCACATCTTCTCTCACTGAGGTCAGACCAAGCAGTCCTCTGCTGTATACATGTTGGGGCTTTTGTGTCAGCTGGTGTATGCTGCCTGGTTAGTGGCTCAGTGTCTGAGAGATCTCAGGGGTCCAGTTTAGTTGGAACTGCTGGGTCTCCTACAGGGTTGCCCTCCTCCTCAGCTTCTTCCAGCTTTTCCCTAATTCAACCAGAGGGGTCAGCAGCTTCTATTCATTGGTTGGGTGTAAATATCTGTATCTGACTCTTTCAGCTGCTTGTTGGGCCTTTCAGAGGGCAGTTATGCTAGACCCCTGTTTGTAAGCATACCATAGCCTCAGTAATGGTGTCAGGTCTTGGAGCCCTTCCTTGAGCTGGATCCCAATTTGGGCCTGTCGCTGGACCTCCTTTTCCTCGGGCTCTTCTTTTTTTTTTTTTTTTTTTTTTTTTTTTTTTTTTGTCCCTGCAGTTTTTTCAGACAGGAATAATTATGGCTCAAAGCTTTTTGACAGTGGGATGGCAACCCCATCCCTTCACTTGATGCCCTGTCTTTCTACTGGAGGTGGACTCTACAAGCTCCCTCTCCCCACTGTAGGGCATTTCATCTAAGGGCCCTCCCTTTCCACAGAACTCAAAAAGGCTAACAAGCCAAAGGGCCCAAGTGAGGATGCCTCAATCCCACTTGGGAGGCAGAAGAAAGCAATCACAGGAGTAGGGAAAGAGAGAGGGTTCTGGGTAGGAAAGGGTGATTTGGGGTGGGGACAGGGCACTATCAGGTATTGGAGCAGGGAACAGGACTGAAGCCCTGATTGATGGCCAGCAGAAAGAATTGAAAGAGGAAACCTTGGGAAGTAGGAGGTGGGGGAACCTCTAGAGTGTACGTGGGAGGTGAGAAAACAATCATTTTAAACAGGATTTTCTGGTAGGGGTAATATGAACGACGACCTCTACAGCCTTGTCTATAGTTGTTTGGAGAAAATACATTCCACATAGAGAAAAGAGCAAATGTTAAAACCTGAACTTATTTAGAATTATTTGAAAGTAGAAAAAAATGAATGAAAGTAGGAATTTGTTAGTACAAGGATTTAAAGTAGGGAGTCTGATTCCCAACATCCACATGACAGCTCACTACAAACAATACAGTCCAAGAGGATCTGACACATTGTTTTGGCATCTGAGGGCACCAGGAACATGTGTGATGCATGCAGACAGACCTGCAGGCAAAATGTCCATACATACACAAAAAATATGGTAAAATGCAAATAAATAAATAATGATATACAATTGAATACAGTAATTGGATAGTAAGGTTTCAGCATACATACTTCACGAATGTGTAAAGCCATATGAGGATGCTTGTTAGAGACAGAATATCAGTTTGTGCTCAGACATTAATACATTCTGAAATCTGCTAGAGGGGGTGCAGAAATACAGATGATGTTGGTGAGGTAGAGGCCCAGAGAATTTGCATTTCAAACAATCTCCTAAGTAACCAAGAAACTGAAGGAGTTAGTCATCAAACAAAGGAATTCTTTCTCTGAGCTGTTCTTGCTTCCCCAGCAATATAAAATACTGCTCTGGATTTCAGTTCTCTATGAAGCTTTGAGAAAATTACTAAGGTTCTCTAACCAATAATATCCATTTCACTTGTGAAAAAATTCTATTTTTTTTCAAATATTTATTTATTCCTTTTCTCTTTTACTTATTCACTTTACATCCTGCTCACTGTCCCCCTCCTGGTCACTCTCTCCCTCCCACAATCCTTCCTCCCATCTCCCTCCATTCTCCTCAGAGCAGGTTGGGCCTCCCTGGGTGTGTCCCCAGCTTTGCACTTCAAGTCTCTGCTCTGTGAGGCTAGGCACTTCCTCTCTCACTGAAGCCAGACAAGGCATCCCACATGAAGACAAAGCTGCATGTCTGCTACATATGTGCAGGGAAGTTTAGGTCCACCCATGTCTGTTCTTTGGTTGGTGGTTCAGTCTCTGAGAATCCCAAGGGACCAAGTTGGTTGACTCTATTGGTCTTCCCATGGAGTTACTATCCCCTTTGGAGTCCACAATCAATCTGTATGCGTTTATGTGTGTCTACCACAGATGTAACATTACCCTCAAAAGCCAGAGGATCTGTCAGACACCTTGTAGTGTTACAAGCTACTGTAAGCCATCCATTATGTGTGAATTTGGGTCCTCTAGAACAGCAAATGTTCAACTTCTGAACTATCTCTCTAGAACATAATGATGTCCATTTTTATAAAAGGGCCAAAAAATAGGACCTACCTTAACTGGTTGTTCTGATGAATGAATGTAATAATTTGTTATCAGGCATCCAGTATCATGTTCAGCTCATAATAACTAAGTGGACCCCATCTGTTTTTATTTTCATTCTTGTTATAAATAGAATATTCACTCCATTGTTCCTAGAAAAATAGTGTGTAATAAATGCCACTTGCACTCTTTTGGTTCATTCAACATGAAAATAAATAAGATCCATGAATTCTCATGGGGCAAAACCCCTTAAAAGGAATCATATGATCAATATAAAATTTTGAAAATATATTTAGTACAGACAATGTGGAAATTCCTTTTCTGAATGTAGGGATATAAAAGTAAAGTTGCTAATCCCAAGGTCTTTCCATGTTCTTGAGCATAAATAATATTGAGACTCAACATTAAATGTTGGTGGCAATAGACCAGATTAGTAGTCAAGAATAAAACTTTAACGAGCAGAGCAGTCATTAAGAGTTTGGGTATAGAGAAATGACTTAGGGAAGGGGTGACTAGTAGAAATTTGTCATTTTGAATCTGCCTCGTATCTGATGATTCTTTTCTAAGCAATCTCCTCCCTGGGAAATCCTCCAACTTGAGAACTCAGTTACACCTAATGTTCTTAAAACAATATAAGAACAGAGATTCCATCCACAAATAAAAACAGGCATGCACTTCATGTGCAGGTGTTGGTTGTCCAACTGGATGTTCTATGGTGTTTTGAGGACAAAGGCATAGTTTGAGATCAAGCTCATGGCAGCAGTTGTGACACAGTCCTTAGCAGTGCTCATCTTTCCATGACACTTGTGTTTCTTGCTTCTTTCAGGGATTCCTTAGTGCCTGTGTGTGTTTCCTGGCCAAGAGTGTATTCTATGAGCCTCCCAGTATGCTCTGACATCTTGAGTTCCTTGGGGGCATATGTGAGTGATAGAGAGCTAGATTAGCTGATAGGATAGCTGAGATAGCCCCTGTGTCTTCTAATCAAGAACTAATTGGTCATAGTTTGTATGGAAACTATGGTCAAATAGGTATGGAAGAACAGACAGAAAACATGTGTTCTGGGTAGAAAGATCATATAATAGCTTGATAGATCACTAATGTTGCAGAGGCAGGAAGACACCATAAAACAAGTACTTGACTGAAATATATACAAATATATAAAGGAATTCATGGAGAAATGATGCTTTGGCAAAGCAGCCTAGGAAACTTTAATCTCACTGTTTAGCCAGCCTACCTGTTTCACCTGTACATATATGCATGTGTGCATGTCAGATCCATGCATTGTGCCTGCACAGTTCAGAAGGGAGTGTCAGATCTCCTGGAACGGGTGTTGTGGAGGGTTGTGAGTCATGCCATGTACGCTGAGGAACTTAAGCTGGATCTTCTGCCTGAGCAAGTGTTCTTAACCACTGAGTCATCTCTCCGGCTTTCCAGCTTTACTCTCAAGAACCAAAACAGAAACGATAAAATCCAGGCTGGCCACACCCTGGTCGTCCCTATGCCATTCCTAGGAGTGGATCAGCCAGAGTTTGCTTGTCCTCCTCTACTCACAAGCCGTCACCTGCATAGCATCTACTGTCAAACTCCTTTGGTTTTCTGTGTTAGCATCTCTACTACTCTGCACATGGTTTTGCTTCACCTCCTCTCCAATGTGTAGCTCTTCATGTTATCACTGTTATCCCTAGGCAATCCAAATCAGAACCTGAGACCAAATTGGCCTACCTCAGCATATCTTAAATTGTATTTAAAATTTAAATCATGCTGGTAGGGTTGTGGAGTAAAGTGAACACTCATCCAGTTTCTGGTGGGAGTGAAAACCTGTACAGTCACTATTGCATTTCCTCACCCCAACTCCCCTCAAATCCTCCCCACCTACCTTATCCACTTAACGTTCTCTGTCTCTCCGCTCCCATCCTGCCATCTCTCCTGTCTCAAAAAACAAACAAACAAAACTCACATGCCCCCCCAAAAAATAATCAAGACAAATGAACAATCACTAAAACATTAAAAAAAAAAAAAGCAGGCTAGAGAAGTAGCTCAGCGGTTAAGAGCACTGACTCTGTTCTTCCAGAGGTCCTGAGTTCAATTCCCAGCAGCCATGTGGTGGCTCACAACCATCTGTAATGGGATCCAACACCCTCTTCTGGTGTGTCTGAGGACAGCTACAGTGAACTCATATGCATAAGATAAATAAATGCAAACACACACACACAAATCAAAAACATAGAGTTCATTTTGTGCTGGTCAACTACTCCTAGGCATGGGGCCTGCCCTCGAGGGTAGTTGATATACTTGGTAACATTATATTGGAGATGACTGGTTTTTCCTTTCCCAACAGGTATCAGTACAAATAGCTTCTTGGTTAGAGTGAAGTAGAATTTCCATCTACTTCTCCTTCTTGGTGCTGGGACCTCATTTGACTTAAGCCTGTGCTGGTCCTGTGTGTGCCGCCATAGTCTCTGACAGTTCTTATATGCATCAGTCCTGGTGTCCTGAGAGAGACTGTTTCCTTAGAGTTGTCCATATCTTCTGGCACTTGCAGTCTTTCTTCCTTTTCTTCTCCTCAGATCACTGAACCCTGAGAGGAGGGCTTTCATGAAGACATCCCATTCAGAAATGAGAGCTCCAAAATCTCTCATTCTTTGCAAATTGTCCAGTTGTGGGTCTCTGTTAGTTCCCATCTACTGCAAGAAGATGAGGGATTTAGCAATGTTCTGATATTCATGACAAATGCGGGGGTGGGGAGGATAGGTTCTACATATTCACAGAACGTGCTTTACCATTTTAAAAAAATGTATCATTAGGACAGATGTGTTTCCCAGTAGCTTGAACCCAGCCACTCCCAAGCACAGAATATGATGGAGTGACTTATTCAGTAAAAAGTGATTTATGGAGAGGGAAAAAACACACCAAACCAACTAAATGAAAAACACCACAGTGGTTTTGTGATGATTGGAATGAGGAGGAAAATTTAGTTAAGAACAAGGATGCCTCTGGACTTGGACAACAGTGGGAATCATGAGATTCAAAACCACAAAGGTAGAATATTACAAAGGTAATTTAGGCAAGGCTCAGGAATAAGCAGGTGGAGATGCATCAGAAATAACTTCGTGGTTTTCCCTGCTCCCCTTAAGAAGACATGCTGGTTTTTAGAATCAGTCTCAGCCTAGCTTCATGGAATTTAGAGAACAAGGCAGGGTTTTAGTGTGGATAATCAACAAGGCAAGTGCTATGGGGAGGTCAAAACAGTGAATCAGCCTTTAAAGGTCTTTACATTCTCTTCCTAAAACGTCATTGGTGACTATCAAAATTTCCAGAAAGTGATGAGACAGAAATCAGACACCAGGAAGTAACTAGCAACAGTGACAAAGTGAGGTTACATATACAAAACTATTTAAGTAAGTTTGGAAACAAAGTCAAAGCTAAAAACAAGAAACAGGGATTCAAGATGCTGATACTGAGAAAGCAGCATCCTGCCCTCATTAAAGAACAATGACTGGCCTTAAAAATGGTGTCTTCCTAGCATTGTGATCAACATTTCAACATCTAATAACTGGTCAAAGTGAGGGGTTTCATTGCAGCATTTCGGTAGTTGCATATGTCTAAGTCAGCCATTCACCCCTTTATTAGCTTTATTAGCTTTTCTTATCCCTCCTTTACCCCTCATATCCATCAAAATCCTTTTTTTATGTTCACGTCCATCCTCCTTGCCTTTGGAGCCCACATTTGAGAGAAAGTATGCGATGTTTGACTTTGTAAGATGATCTTTGATTCTATTCATTTTCCTCTAAACAACACATCATTCTTCTTTATAAGTGAAAAATGTGTTATATATAATATATTTTTCATTATTATCCATCTGTGTCTTAATAGTTCAAGTTCCCTCTTCTCCGATAACCCCAGCTTGTGCCATGTGGACAAAACACTAGCCAGTACAATCTGTTGATTGGCATCTAAGCAATAAAAACAGACATTCAGTTATCTCTATAGTAAGTTGACTTTGATCTCCTGAAGAAATGCCCACAAATTTATGGAGCATATATTTCATGTGGATTTTTATTCTTTGAGAAATCTCCCATACTGATTTTCAAGTTGCTGAGCTAATTGTTCTCATTGGTGACAAAGGTGCCCAAAGCATACATTGGTGTCCTAGTTAGGTTTCTAATTGCTATGCTAAACAACATGACCAAAATCTTACTTGGATTACATTCCATCACTGAGAGAGGAGGTCAAGGAAGAAACTCAAGGGGAGAATCTAAAAACCTGGACCGAAGTCGTTGTGGAGAAATGTTTCTTACTGGCTTGCTCCTCATGCCTTGTTTAGCCTACTTTCTTAAACAAGTATCTTTCTATCCAACATTGGTACCCTCTGCAGTGAGCTGGGCTCTCCCACATCAATCATCAATGAAGAAAATGCTTGACAGAGTTGCCTATAAGTAAATCAATTGAATGTTTCCAAATGACACTATCTTATGTGAGGTAGACATACAACTAGTCTACACAAATAGGAAAAAGGAATCTTTCGACGAATAGTGCTGAAAAACTGGGGATCTCCGTGTAGACTCAGGAAACTAGATCCTCATCTCTCATTCTGTACAAAAATGGATACCTCAGAATAGATAAAGACCTTAATGTAAGACCTGAAACTGAATGACTAGAGGAAACCTCTTCAAGATAGACATAGGCAAGAACTCTCTAGTTTCTGTAGGTCAGACAATGATAGCAAGAATTGGTAAATGGGACTGTGTCTAATTTAAAAGGTCTACAAAACAACAAAAGCAACAACCATCAATAGAGAAAACAACCATGGCAAATACTCATCCCACAGAGGATATGTATCTAAAATATAGAAAGAAATTTAAAGTTGAGTAGCAAAAAGACAAGTAATTGAATTTATTTAACGGGCAAATTAGTTGACACATTTATTAAATTCAATGCATTCTAGAAGGCACTGGCACAGCTCATTTCAGAACACTTGCCATTGTGGGTTATGGCGTAATACTTAATGGCATAGATGCAGTCACGGGAAAAAATGCATAAAGTGAAGACCAGCCAAGGTACTGACAAGTGTTCTCCACACCTCACTATACTCTAAACAAACTTGGTTTTCTCTGATACAAAAGCAAGACATGGAAAGGTGGGGTTGAAGAGTAATTCAAAGCTCACACACTTTCTTCCAAATACATTTTTTTTAAAACCTAGTTGCTTTACAAAGTCCAGAGTGCAAGCTAGGACTTGCGTTGCAGAGCAATTACACGGATTTCTGCATTTGGAAACTTGGTCTTTCCAAGGCGCAGAAATGAAAACAAAGTATATATGACAAATGGCCGTCCTGCCGTTCTGTGAGTGTTTGCAGGCTGTTTCCCAGCAGAAACCCAGCCTCAGACTTGTGCACACTCGGAAAGGTAAAAGGGAATGGGACTGGAGGAGTGGAACGCATCTCTTTTGTTCCTTGCCAAGCTTACCTTGACATTTACTTTTATAAACACAATCAGCAAAGACCGTGCAAAGAAATTATCCTTTGAATCTGCATCTGGAGGTTTTCTTGGTTGCCCCATTTTAAACCAGCTAAGGGAGTCATTCTCTTCCATTCAGCAATAATAGTTAGCGATGCCTTGCCTTGCAGCTCATGCTTTATTTCCTGTTTGACAGCAGGGTGAAATGAAAACTTGTGTGTGTGTGTGTGTGTGTGTGTGTGTGTGTGTGTGTGTGTGTGTGTGTGTATGTGTGTGTGTGTGTGTGTGTGTGTGTGTGTGTGTGTGTGTCCTCTGTGCTCCTCTAACTATCCCAATGTATACTGATGGCCAAGCAAAGGGGACACGGAAGCACTCAAAATTACTTCGTTGCTGGGGTTACAGCTTACTTATTTCTTCTTTCTCTCATGTGTCAGAACGTTATCCTAGAACTGAGTTAAGAAGGTGGAAGTGTACAGGTATTTCAATCTAAACGCTGTCTCAAATATGTAAATCTACCTGAACAATTCAAAGGAAGAGAACAGATTCAGCCAAACATTCTTGGGATTTTGAGGTTGCTCTTTTAAAAACTTAACCACCACCACCCCCTCAAAAAAAAAGATTCAAATGAAATGGTCTGAGCCCAAGAAAGATTGGGGTTCTAATTATTTATACAAGTCATATGATGAAGTTGTATTCTTTCCTATGTCATGTTCACAAAACAGTGCTCTGAGTCTAGATTCGCATTCTAAGCCGGTGTTGCTCTGTATTCTTTCTGTGTTTTTTGTCTCTTATTCCCCGGTAATTCAAACACACCTACTGGAGCTCAATACAAACTGTTCCTGTTTAATATTGCTCCATCCCATCCGCAGACACCAAACCCAGACACTATTGCTGATGCCAAGAAGCACTTGCTGACAGGAGCTGGTTTAGCTGTCTCCTGAGAGGCTCTGTCAGAGCCTGACCAATACAGATGCAAATGCTCGAGCAAGGGGATCCCAGTGGAAGACTTAGGAGGACTGAAGGAGCTGAAGGGATTTGCAACCCCATAGGAAGAACAAATATATCAACCAACCCGACCTCCCAGGCCTCCCAGTGACCCATGGCTCTAGCTGCATATGTAGCAGAGGATTGCTTTAATCTGGCAGCAGTGGGAGGGGAGGCCCTTGGTCCAGTGGAGGTTTGATGGCCCAGCATAGGGAGATGCTAGAACAGTGAGGGGAAGTGGGTGGGTGGATGGGGGAGCACCCTCACAGAAGCAGAGGGCAGGAGGGATGGGATAGGGGGTTTTGGGGTGGGGGAACTGGGAAAGGAAACAATTTTGAAATGTAAATAAATAAAATAACCAATTAAAAAGATTACTAAAGAATAAAAGGATTAGTCTCTAGTTGCACAGAAACCCATAGAGACACTCCCGTTCCGGATCTATACTGTATTGTCATGCTCACAGCATCAACCAAGCTCTGTTAGCTTAAATACTATATTATAATTGTAGATCACCTACATGATACAGAGTGAAGAGTTCTGATCATTGTTTCTGTTTACTTGGCCAATTTAGAAACCCAAGCAGGATCATCTGAGCTGGTTCTATGGGTTTTTCTGGTCTTGCCCAAATTGGTTGACGGGGTAGTTGGACAGATCCTCCCGTATAGGGAAGAATAAGAGACCTCTGTAAAACCATGCCTCAGAATGAAGAGGTTGTTGCAGATATGTGACAGCTATACTCCATGAATTAACACCAAGAATTTCCTTTCCAGAATATGTGAAGGACAAGCTTATGAAATGACTGCTGATGGAGAAGCAGGCCCACTTGTCTGTCTTACGCTAAACACACCTAGACATCATTCTCTTTTATTTGAAGTAAGTGTTTCTTTGACTTGCCTATCGGTCATGTACGGACTCCCGAGACCAATATTTTCATACAGATGAGTGTACGAGAGATGTTTAAATCAGTTACACTTCCGAAGATTGGAAGCAAATAGGATGGGACATGAGAAAAGTTGGAATGAATTTGCAGCCTTAGCACAGGTCTTGATGTGTCTCCCATAGAGTCCTCAGAAGGGCTGCCCCCTCACATCTCAGCTGAACTGAAGTAGGGAGCTCTTATCTCATTCTTCCACCTAAATCAACCAGCATAGGAACTACGCAGCTTCCAAGAAGGAAATGAGGAAGCAATTGGGAACAAACTCTCTGTACCCAGCACTTCTAATCCCCAAGAGAACAAGGTCACCACTGTAATAGCAGATTCTGCTATTAAACTATGTAGCTCAGAGTGGACTGTGCACTATGGCGGTGAAAAATGGAGAATGCAGGGACAGAAGTCATTCCCCATGTCTTGCCCTTTAAGTGCCTTAAAGAACAAAGTACACACACACACACACACACACACACACACACACACACACACACACTACTTGAAAAAAAGAGTTTAAAGTTGATATGTCATGTTGATGGAATCATTTAATAATTATTTTATACCTTTACAAATCTACAATTCTTCTGTAATGACACTTCCTGTTGAAAAGAATTTCATACACTCATATACTATAACCTTATTTTCTTACATCAGTCTTTCTCAAACTTGAAAGAGAATAACCTTAGGTTGTGTGTGAATGTGTGTGTATGTATGTGTGAAAGCATGTATATATGTATGTCCCTGTGTGTGTATATTTGTGTATGCCTGTGTGTGCATATCTCCGAGGAGTTTGTACATGCTTCACGTTTAAAGCAGAGTGGAAATGTCTAAAACATTTGTACTCAAGAATGAGAGACACTAGGATTTAAATCTTTCCTGTATTGCTACTTGCAAATTCTGCTCCTCAAGGAAAAGAAATAGATGGGTAAACATATGAAAACTTTAATTATAAGATAAAACAATTTTGAATATTGCTTTTATAAGAGATCATTTGTAAAGGAAAGACAAATAAACGAAACTCCTTAAGTTTCTAAAGACTGTCAATGAAATGAGTTTGTAAAATCTAGATCTTATGGACTTACAGATACATAATAAACATCAATATTTCTCATGTCGAATGATATCTTCTGAACTCAGTAAACACGGTTGGGTAACAATAAATAGAGCCTTTACTGCCGAAATATGAGAAATACCTGCTACAGTAGTAAGTTTCTACTGTTATAATGAATACATGAGATGATCAACTTAAAAGGAGGAAAGTTTTGCTCTGGTTCATAGCTTCAGAAGTGTTACTTCATGGTCACTTGGCCATTTTGCCTTTTAGTTCATGGCAAGAGACCATGCATCCCATTGGGAACATATGGTGAGGCAGTCTCTAGCCTAAAAGTAGCTCTAATGCAGAGAGACAGGCCCCCAATATCATGTCAACAGCATGTCCCATCACTTAATTTATTCTATAAGACCTCAGAAGTCAACCACTGCTCAACAATGCTGTGCTGGGAACCATGCCTTTAACACAGTGGTTGTCAAGTTTCCTAACACTGCAACCCTTTAATACAGTACCTCATGCTGTGGTGAGCCCCCCCCCACCATAAAATTATTTTTATCGCTCCTTCAGAGCTGTAATTTTGCTAGTTATGAATTATAATGTAAATATTTGATATGCAGGATATTTGATATGCAAACAGCATAAAAGGATCATTAAACCCAAAGGGGGTCACGACCCATAGGTTGAGAACCACCGCTTTAACACACGAGTCCTTCAAGGATGTTGCATATCCAAGCTATAGCACCTACCATGTAGAGTACATACAGGCACCAGGGAGATGGCAAAGCTGATAGAGTTCTAGCTATGCAAGCGTAGGGGCCTCAGCTCAATCCCTATCACCCATATAAAAGATGACGCTGGGAAATAAACCCAGAGGTGAGGATGCAGAGACAAAAGAATCTCTGAGCCTTCTGACAGTCTCACAGAATTGGTGAGCCTTAGGTTGAGCAAAAGACACTGTCTAGAAAGACAGAATGCTGAGTAACTGGGGACATTGCTGGTATTGACCTCTGGCTGTCACATCCGCATGCTCACACATACATGCACACCCATACCCACCTGCTCAGATACAAAAATATATATTGAGGATTAAAGGTACATAGATAAATATGGAACTTTCTGGCTAAGTATGAAGCCGCAGTGACAGCATAGACAACTATTGACTGGTAGGAATGGTCACCTTTAGGGAACATTAGGGACAATTTATTATGACCAAGAGCAAACCCACGGAAGTGTACAAACATAGAGGATTTCGAATTTGCTACTTTAAAAAAAATACATTCATTTTTTACATTAAAAAACCTCTTTATCATTTATTGCCAGTTATCACATTGGTGAGAAAAACAAGTCATGACCTCAGTATCTGTTACACACTGAACTGAGATCACGATGATTCTGGTGACCAAGGGCTCAGCCAGCCAGCTGATGCATCGATCTTGTAAGGCACTTATGATGACTACAGATTCACGACAGACGGGTTCTGTGTCCGCAGAACTCACACTCATGTTTGATTTGCCTCAAGATGCTGCACTGCCCCCCAATTGCCCTACAATCCTAATTCTCAAACTTTGGATTCTGTGGCTGTCCTCCAGTTCAAAAGGGCACTCTCTGATTCCACTGTGTCTCTTCTTCCCACTGCCTTTTCTCAAGTATTTACAGTCAAGCTTCTTGAATTCCCATCAAATAGGAAACTGTGACTCTAGGGAAATGAGCCAAAATTAGCCAGTTTTCTCCTTAGAAGAAACTTCTCCATAGACACAATTCTATTTGCCTTAAAACCATAAACTATTTAATATGCAATATCAACCTTTTCTCATTGCTGAAAGCTGACTCAAAAAGAAAAACAGACCTCCCATTTAAGACAAGAGTTCAAGGACTTTTCTCTGTCCAATCAGCCTGATAAAAATGGCTTTTCCAGGTTACTATTTTTAACCCTCGTCTTTTCCCTACCAAAATATGTTCTCACTAGTACAAAATGTTAGCTTACATGCACTAAGACTCATTTCTCCCCAGTTGTGTGATTAGTAAAAATAACTCCACCCAAGTCAAGCAAATGGCATCTGAGTGTTTGAACTGATGTCAATGGAAGGCAGATTTCATGTAACTCTAACAGATAACTATGACAGATGACCCTGTCAAGATTAATTGTTTGAGCTATTATTACTGCATTTCATAAGCATGTTGAATTTATTTTCAGCTTATAATTGCACACTGTGGACATAGGAGACCCAGAGGTCCTATTATATAGAAGAAAAAATACCTTATATTCTTCCCCTCCCATTCCTCTTCTACCAGATGGTCCACATCAGCAAATCCTGGACATTGTCTTCAAAACAAAACCAGTCAGCAACCCCTGGCAATGGGCAAAGCGTCTCCTTTCAGTGGTCTTGTTCTTCTATCAGCCAGGGGCAAAGCAGATGGTAGTCCTTAGTTCATCCGAGCTTGATGCCTGGCTGGGTGGCCAAAGCCATCTTATGTCAAATATACTCAAATCTAGGCATCATGAGGTGGGAGGAGGAAGACAGAGAACTGCGTTCTACCATGCCACGCAGTGCAGGTGAAGAAAGATGCCCACAGACCTGCCCTCTACCCTCAGATCATGGACAGGCCATAGACACCCAGCGCCCAGCCTACCACGACACAGCACAGCTTGGGAAGAAGAAGACACAGACCTGGGACCACCATGCCACTCACAAACCTGCCCTCCGGCAAATGGCATAGGCACGGAAGAATAACAGTGAAAAACGACCTTAAGTGTCTGAGAAAACTGGAAATCAAGTTTGGTGGCTGCAGTTAAGTACATGGATACTACTAAAACAGAATTAACTAGAAGAAGGCAGCTTTAACTTCTAAAATTCTGTTCATCCTCCAGAAGGAGGCATAATCTAGTTGAGTAGACTTTTGAGCGCAACTGATGCTCTGAAGAAGAAACAATGTTATGCTCCGATGCTTCAAGATTATTCTGCCAGAAGAAGAGGCAAGAAGAGAGAGAAACATCAGGTGATTGTTTCAAGCAAAATGAACTCAGAACACGGTGGATGGGGGTGGGGTACGGGAAGGATAGCCAGGAGAGTGAGGATGAGATAAAAGATTCATTGAGCATCGTACTGTCCTGGAGACTGGGTCAGAATGGCAAGATTCCTAACAACACTGCTGAGCCATTAGTAGAAATCAGGTTTGCCCAACACCTTGACCCCCCCAAAAAATACCTGAATAATATATGAGCCACAGTGATATGGAAACAGGAAAATAAACATGTCTTACTTATGGAATACGTGATGAGTCTTATTTCGTAACATATCATAAATAGATAGCTATTGTGTCTCTACTTCATAGATGACAATTAAAAAGATGACTAAGATGCAGGAATGAAGGTGATTATAGCAGACACCTCTCTCAACCCACCGTAGATGCTCTCGACAACTTTTGACTTGGTCCAATTCCATGACAAAGTCTCTACAATCTTCAGTAGACTTCTCCGATTGCCTAGACCTAGTGCTAACAGATCATCCTTCAGCTTCTATGCCTTTGAGTTTCCTATTGCCACTGAGGCAAACTGTACCACCTCAAGTGCTCAGAATATACACACAAGCACACCTATAACCCATGGCTGTAAACAATTACAAAAGAATCCTTTGAGCAATGGAACATAAGCATTCAAATTAAAATTCTTCTTCCGGAGGTGGATGAGAAGTTTAATACAGTCTCTTAGAAGGAGGTTCTCCAAGACAGAGCAAGCAGTCATACTTAATACATTGTGGGAAACAAAACAAAACAAACAAACACCAAAAAAAAAGAAACTAACCCAAGAGACATCGTCATCTGATTCTTTGTCCCTGTTTAATTCCTTGGAAAAGAATTTCCTAATAGAAAGTTTTACCAGAGCCCTTACCTAATCCATTATTTTCTGGGGGATCTTATCTGAGAAGATAGTTGAAGCCTTAGCAATGATGTGCTGGTTTCACATTTTATAAACTTTATAGTCATTAGGATTGATATGATCATACACATCTACCTATACACCCACCCAAGTATATATACATTGCACAAATATACAAGTATATGTTTTTAAGTCTGGGAATATAGTTCAGTGGTAAATCACTTACCCAATATGAATGGGGTCTTAAGCTCCTTTTCCAGCATTATTAGCAATGCAAATAAAGTAATAATAATAATATTTGGTGAGATCATCAGTATCCTTGTCACTGCAGTTTTCCTGGTAGGCATGTGGGAGGCTAGTGCTTTTCCTTCTTTGAAATTTTATGTAACCAACGGATGTTACTGTGGACAATATTGAAATAGAAATAGAAGAAATAAGCCAAGTAAAGTTCAAACTCCAAATGGTTTAAAAGCCAGTACATGGGTATTTTTAATAGCCCCATAAAATAATGATGTTTCCTAACTAAATAGCTTTCTTCATGATCTCTTTCTTTAACTATTATTGTTACATAGAAATAAATAAATAAATAAATAAATAAATAAATAAATAAATAAATAAATAAATATAAATAAAAATCTGATGTGTTCATTCATTTAGTGCTGTAGTATTTTCAGGGCTGACTACTTGGTGTTGAATAGCCAATTAAGGGGTTCATCCCAATTCTCTCTTTCAGTCATTGTTAACTACTTGTAACTATTGTCTGAGGGTACAACCCAATGAGATTTCTGTTTTCCAAGTTTCCATGTCTACTCGTGTTATTATTCTGGTCTTATTTAGGCAGTCATATTGTTGAGATATTATGGGCACAACTTTCCTGTCAGTTCCAGAAGATGCAATCTCGCAGCAGACCCAATGCTCTGGTTCTTACAATCTTTCTGCTTCCTCTTTCTTCCTTGATGTTCCCTGAGCCTTACATGTGGGTGTTATGCTGTAAAAATACCAATAAGAACTTGGCACCCCACAACCAGTTTCGACCAGTTGTGACTTTCTATAATGGTCTCTGTGTGTTGCAAATAGAAACTTCTTTGATGAGGAAAAGAGCTTCATTTATCTGTGGATATAAAGATAAGAATTATATTGATTTGCTTTAAGAAAATGGCACTGGTAAGATCTCCTCTAAAAGTCATGTGTAGCTGGCTACATTTCCAGTACCAGGAAATATTTCTCTTTCTCTTGGGTGGGTCTTAAGTCCAATTAGACAGCTATTGGTTACTGCTAGGATTTTGTTGTCACTATAGTACCTTTAGGGATATCGCCACATGCTGGTCATGGTTGTGGTTTATGGGCATCATAGATGGATAGGGTTATTAATTATATTCATTGTTACCATCTTTTGTCAGCTTATAGGACATCTCCCAGTACTGGGGAGTAAGCAGGTAAGATAGGAACAGATAGACACACCAAGCCAGGCCCCCATCCAAGATTTGAGGCTAGGCTAAGCCTTGCTGTTGTTGGATATGGCATAGGGAGTTTACAGTCAGACAGTCACAGAGTGGAGCTAGCTGGAACCCATGATGTTAGCTTAACCTAAGTGGGGAGGTTCGGAACAAAACTAAAATAACCAAGCCACTGGACAATGCCAAGCCACTGGATTAGGCCAAGTCACTGGTGCTGGGACCTAGAGTAGTTGTGATCATTAAAAAGTATGTTAGCAGGAAATGATCAGGTCAACTCACAAGGCACATCCTGATACAAGATGTACCAGTTTAATACTTTTTTTCTCTGTGGGGAAGAACTTCTTTGTTTGTATTTTGGAGACTGTCTTAGTTAGGGTTTCATTGCTGTGAAGAGACACCATGACCATGGCAACTCTTATAAAGGAACACATTAAATTGTTTTATGACAAGAAACATGTGACATGCAAACAGGGTGCTGGAAGAAGAGCTGGGAGCTCTATCTCTGAACGCAGACAGAAGGAAGAGATTGCCACACTAGGCCTGGTTTGAACATCTGAGACCTCAAAGCCCACCTCCAGTGACGTACTTCCTCCAACAAGGCCATGCCTCCTAATAGTGCCACTTCCCATGAGCCTATGGGGGCCATTTCCTTTCAAACCACTACAGAGATGATTTTAAAATGTAACCCTCTGTGGCCTGGAACTCACTATGTAGACAAGGCTAGCCTCAAATACACGTAAATCTGCCTGTCTTTGCTTTCCAAGTGATTGGGGGGTGGTGGTGAGGGGAGGAATGCACTGATCACTGTGAACTTAGATTTTTCTAAACCTACTTTATTTAATTAGGGCTCTTAAACACTTTAACCTCCCTTCTAGCACACCACCCATCACAGGTAATAGAAGCGAAAGTTTAATAGGGAAAATGGAAATGTGGGCCTGTTTAGAAATAGTTCTTTGTGGTGGTTCCAATCTTCACGGTCAGGATATCAGCAATTGAGTTCACATGAATCAGAAGAATCTGCAAGGCTCTGCCCATAGGCCCAAGTCCACACAGAAGCAGAAGCAGCAAGAAGCCACCAGACTATCATGAGAACTTTTTTGGAGTGTTTCTCTCTATATAGCCACAACAACAATGATCAGTGAAGAAAGCGAGGCAAACCAATGACAGTGTTGTCAGCAAAGACCAGCATCAGGAAAGCCTAACAAATACCAGCAAAGAGTGGCAAGGAGAACAAATGCCACAGTGTCACCCATTGCCTATTGGTTTATACTTAGACTCTTTCCAAACATCACGAGTCCTCTCAAGCATCCATTCCATCAAAACATCACATGGCCCTCTTCTAGACAATGTTCAGAAAAACACTGAGTCTGTTCTCAGCAAAACACCCTCTCCTAAGGCAGTTCCCTGAAAGCCATCACATGACATAACTGAGTCTCCAAAGAAACCAGAACTTTCTGCTTCATACCACCATGCCTAGCCTAATTTGACCTATTTTTAACTCTGACCTCTATGAGGGACTGAAAGGGGCAAAGACTTTAACCATGTTAACATTAAGTTCCATACTGTCTCCTTCGGAGATTACTGATTTTTTATCTTAGATGAAAGGCATGCAAGACAAGACAAGACTGGGACTCTCTCTCTCTCTCTCTCTCTCTCTCTCTCTCTCTCTCTCTCTCTCTCTCTCTCTCTCGTGTGTGTGTGTGTGTGTGTTAGGCATAGAGAAGTGTAACACCTAATGAAAAAGGTCATAAGGACTCAAGAAGAGTCATGACGTCAGACTTGCGCTAAGCTGAGCATCAAGAAGAATACTAACAATAAATTATTGCTTTAAAATCCATAGCTACTCTAGACTAGAGATGATAGGCTTAGAATCGCCACAAAAATAAACTTCTGAAAGTATCTGTGATAGATTTTCTAGACTGTGTTAAGTAAGGTGGAAAATACATTGTAAATGTGGGTGGCACCATACCACGGGCTCGGATCCTGGACTGAAGAAAAGGAGACAGTGAGCTGAGTACCAGCACCCATCTCTCTGCTTCCTGACTGCAGATGCAATATGATCATCTGCTTTATGCCCCTGCTTCTGTGCCTTTACCCACCAGGAAGGATTCTGCCTTTAGACTTTGGTAAGAATAAGCTCTTCTATCCTTATTTTTGCCAGGTATTTTACCTCAGTTATACATCAAGCAGCTAATATATTCACATAGAGGAAATCTTACCATTGAAACTTTGGGCTGAAGAAATGACTCAGCATTCAAGAGCACTGGCTGCTCTTCCAGAGGAAGAGGTTCAATTTCTAGCAACACAAGATGCTCGCAAACATCTGTTACACCAGATCTAGAGAATCTGGTATTCTCTGGGCTTTTGCCAATATTGCATGCATGTGGTGCAAAGACATTCATACACATAAAAATAAAAATAAAGTTTATAAATACTAGAAAATTTCCTTTGCTTCGTCAACCATATAATAATTGATTCAGATAGTAACTATCAGTGGATCCTAAAACCAATGGGTAAGAGTTTAATACACAGAACATTTATATGTTCTGAAAGAAACTCCCATATAGACTACTGTGAGTTGCAAAGAGAAAAATAATAATGGTAGAAAAATCTGCCAAATGCCACTTTAGCTAAGAGATCAAATTTTATAATACTCATTTAGTACAAAATGGTAACACATACACTTTGTGACATGAGTCATAGCATTTCTAGTCATCTGTGCCAAGAAAACTGGATATGAAGTACATCCACTTGTCCCCCACAAAAAGAATTGTTCAGAAATATTGTGCTAATCAGAATTCCTGTAAAATTCAAATGACATAATGTATTTGATAGGGAATCAAGTCATTATGCCAAGAATCAAATATTCTAAAATCAGTTCACTGAAAATCAATTGAATGCCTAAATTAAAAACTTATATCCACATGCCAACTTCCTGATATTAAAATTTATAAGTGTGTTTTTTCTGCTTTCAACCATCTGGAAAATAGTCTACCACATTCCAAATAATTTATAGTAGCAGCAATAAGAAACTCATACCTCCATTGGTGACTGTTATGTTAATAGCTATAGCAGGAGTTGATCCCAGATAACTGGGCCATCTCAGCCTAAACCAAGAAAAGGATATAACCCCCACACACACTCAATTGTATATTATAAACTTTGTGAACAATGAAAATGAATACATTTTGGTTAATTAAAAAAACTTTTTAAAGTTGCAAATAGGCATTAAGCAGAATTCTCAGCAAATTAACCAAGGTGTGAGAAAATAGCTCAAAGACATTTAAGAAGTGTGATTATGTTTGTGGCTAAATTAAATTTTTTTTAAAAAAAATAGAGGAATAAATTCAATTAGTGATAGTTTAGGCCACTGTTACACTGTCTTCTGTAATGTAATGATCAGCTAGATATAGTAAAGAGTTTATAAAGTGTAGAATACACCCCAAAGCATCACACATAATGACTATTATTGTAGCATAAGGTACAGGTTATGTGGTGTGTGTGTGTGTGTGTGTGTGTGTGTGTGTGTCACAAGATGGCTCCAAAAGTCTTCAACTTCTGTAGAATATGTACCTAAAGATCTGACTGACTGTATCTTGGTTTGGAGCATCCATACAGAAGACAAGGCAAAGATAAATAAAAATATGGTAAGAAAAGGAAAAGAAAGATATAAAAGAAAAACAATATCTGGAAAAACATGTGGACCATCCACAGGGAAATGGACCTAAAATAATTACCAGTATGAGGCTCTGGGACCTTAGACATAAGCTATGCAGACCAGATGCTGTGCCGTCAGCATGAAGATGGTCCTTGAAATATAGAGGCTACCTTGTCCCAGTGAGGGCAGGGGAAAATAATGATCTCATACAAAGAAGCAGCTGCCAAGAGCCAAAGGCCTCCCTTCATCATCTCTGCATAAATGTGGCCACACACAGACACTGAATGCTAACATTTTTATGAAGCACCAGGGCTTTGGAGTCAACAAAAGTGCTAGTCAACACAACATAGCCGTTATGATTTGAATCTGTGGATCTTGGAAGGATTCCTTTTCATTTTTAGTAATATCATAATTAGTCCTGTGTTTCACTGAACTGATATTTCGATATAATAATAATCTGCTCATATTTTGGTGGGAGAATTATTATTTGCAAGTGGATTTTCTTCCATGACTAGCACTTTGGGAACTAGCCTTTCAGAATTTCTGATGAAAACAATGTTACATATTGGTAGCAAAGTCCCAGTTTTTGTCCACTGTTTCATAAACTACAGTTAGTAACTGTTCGTTAAATGGAACACTGATTTACCTTTTCTCATTCAGAATCATGAAATCTAAGTAGGCAAGGAGAAACATGAGGGGAAACAAGATTTGTTTGGTAGAAATATAAATGTCATTAAGATGATGTTCTTATAGTTACATTAAGGTTTATGATAATTGCAATTTTAACATAGATTTAAAATGTTATATAGGTGCTAAATAAAAGTAATCAATTTAAATCATTGATTAATGTCACAGTTACAATAGTTTGCAGTCTGTGCTGGATAATCTTGGTTATTACATTGCCTGTATCTGGGCTCAGCTAACAGCCAAGTTTCTGGGCACACCTTTTAGGACTCTTGGTTGAGTTATCTGAGGTGAGAAGATCCACACTGAATGTAGGCATTGTCTTCCCATTGTGGCCCAGACAAAGGCTCCAGAGGACATGGTTTTGCTTTGTGACTGATTAACTGTGCATCTTGCTAGAGAGCTGGTCTATGCTCCATCTGCCACTACAGGTGATGATTTACTATGCCACCATTCTTCCCTAATGTCAGAACCCAATTTTTGCCTTCCAATCTGGACTGAAGACCAACATTTCTCCAGAAAGTCTTCAGGCCTTCAAGTTGGGATGACTGAGCCATCCAGTCTCATGAACAGTTACGAGTTCTCAGCCTCTCCACTGAGGAGACTTCTGTTGTTGGACTACCAAGACTATATTGTGTAAGCCAGTCTAATAAACCCCATCTCAGTGTATAGTCATTATATTTATTCTGTTCTTTTAGAGCAGTGGTTCTCTTCCTAATGCTGTGACTCTTTAATACAGAGCCTCATGGTGACCCCCAATCATAAAATTTTGTTACTATTTCAAAACTATAATTTTGCTACTGTTATGAATTGTAATGTAAATATCTGATATGCAGTATATCTAATAGGTGACCCCCAAAGGAGTCACAACCCACAAGTTGAGAACCACTGCTTTAGAGATCATTGATTAATACACTGTCAGAAAGTGATAAATATAACAAAAGTTAATCTCCTGAGTTATCTTAAAGGAACATCTCCAAAATTAACATCACTATTTCTACTTCCTTTAGAAATTAGCTAGTATGAGAGAAACCATCCCCAAATAGTGTGAGACCCAGGCAAGCCACCTAAGGTTGCTGTTCTGTAACCCTCACATTAAAATAAAAGATGAGCCCCGAGATCTCTATATCTCTACATACCAAGCTTGATTTATAATTAAATTTATTTTGATATGGCTTCCCCTCCACAAATGTTGTAACCCACCCTTACTTCTATTGCACATGTTGTTAGAATACCTTTAAACAAACTATACTTAAAGCCAAGAATTGCTAACCCAGTCACATTTTTCTCCTCAACATAGTTCAACAACTTTACTGTTCGTGTTCTAACACATTTTGGTTGCTAATTTAAAAATCAATTAATTTACCCAGATGTTTCTGAAGATTGGTGTTATGATTACGAACATTTCTCTGTGACATTATCAATAGACATCTAAGAATGTGCCTTGCACTAATGGCATGCCTGAACAGGAGACTCCTCCCCAACCCTAATGCTTGCTGTTAGCCCTCTCCCACCTAAGGTTGCCTTCCTGAGTTGGGTCCTTCCCCAAATATATACACATACATATACACATACACACACAGGCACACATACATATACACATACATGCACACGCACACACACATACACACACACACACATACACACACACATACACATATATATATGTGTGTGTATATATACATATACATATATATATATATATATATATATATATATGCTTGGTACCATGCAAAGCACCAAACATGCCTTTGTAGCATCCCAAACTAAACTGAGACAGAACTCAAATATCATCTAGCTCCCTGAATGATTATAACAAAAGGAAAGATGAGAAACACAAACAACCTTGAGGCATATGACTTTTCTAAGTCCTAGACTTGGATGGAGAACAAAAGATGAGGTAGTAATGCTTCTTAGTAGATCCTGTCCCCACCATCAATCTATTGCATTTGCATATTATCGTTTGAATGTGTAGACTCTACCACATTCTCACAAAATAATTGGTATTTGTGGAGGTCCCACAAGTGTAGGGAAGTACGTCACTGGGGCAGATCCTTGCCACATATTATTCCTAACTGCTTCCTGTTTTGTTCTCTGCTTCCTGTCCCGACAGGATGTGAACTGAGCTGTTCTGCCACAGCCTCTTCACTAAGATGAATTAAAATTGTGATTCAAAGTAACTCCCTTAACAGGATTTTGGTAAAGTCAACAGCAAAAGCAACTAATCATGGCATTTAAAAGGCTTCTCTTACCTCCTCCGCTGATTTGAAAGCTGCTTTCAAATGTTAAAATGGACTAATTCACCCAGATGTTTTTGAAGATCAGTGTTATAAAGGAGTTGGCTTTTTGCCCTTAAGTACGTCCTTCCCCTCCCAGCACCTAGCTCTGGCTTCACACCTAATAGCATTGAAATCGTTTTCAGATTAAAATATAAATGAACCCTCAGAGTTTTCACCCTTGTAGCACAAATCTAGTAGGTAAGTTCAGTCAATAGGTGAGGAAAATACCAGACTGCCTCTAGTATAAATTACATTAAATTTAAAATGCAAGCCATAAAGCCCAATCAAACTTAAGTGTTCAGAAGTAGCATTTAGCGTTTGTGGTCAATTGTCTAGAATATAGTATCTAAAAACACTGTTGGCAGAGGTTTGGGGCTGGGGACGGGGTTGTTGGATAAAGTCCAGTGCCTCGTTTATGCCCTTGATCACTGAGCTGCATGCCTTACATACACCTGGTAAGTATATTTTTAAATACAGGACTTCCTATATGTTTAATTATTTCTAAGTTCTCAAGTGAGGAAAGTCATGCAATAAACATCTAATGAATGACAAGTATGTCCAGGGCGTTCTGCTGCTGAAAAGTGAACAGGACTTAAAGCATGGCTTCATGGAGCTTGCTTCCTAGCTGAAAGAGAGCTCGGTAGTGATAAAGTTAGATTTTAATGGATTTTATGAAAAGAGAACTTGAACTAATTTGAAAATATGACAAACTGATCCTACTTGAGTGGCCAGAGAAATGCCATTTAAGCTAACCATTGTTAATAATAATCAACCGTGGGGTGAGAAGAGAGAATGTTCTGGCTGAGGGAAAAACAAGTAAGGAGACCCTGCAGTCAGAAACATGAGAACCACAAAAGGAGAAGAAAAAGGGGGGAGGATGGGGAGGAAGAGGAGGAGGAAGAGCAAGAGGAAGAGGAGGTCAGAGAGCAAAGAAAACATGATAAGAGATTCCCTACACAGTGGTTAGGAGTTTCATAAATGATCTTAGTATCTAAGAAGCTATGGGACCTGAGGTGCGTAAGGTTAGATTGATTTCAAACCACTATGCCTTTAGTAAGGAGAAGGGATAAGTGGGTTCAAGGAAAAGATCACCTGGGAGTTTCTCCATGCAAGTCAAAATAATCGAGAATGAATCTCTAAGAAGACAAGTGAGATGGGTCCCAGAACCCTTAACATATAAATCAATAGGATGTGATAATAAACTGAGCACAGAGCCAATGGGAGAGAAGGAATAAAGTTGACTCCCTTTCTTCTGGCTGATGAACTTTACATGAGGAAGACACGAAAGGGTCCAGCTTGGGTGGAAGAGTAGTGAAGCCATTTGAGTGACAAGCAAGCAGAAACTACACCCAATAATGTCGTCCCTGGACAGTCCCAAGTGTAAGCACTAGGACACCCACATCGATAGACCATTTTCACCGAGTCTCAGAGCTATTCCTGTGAGATGGGTTCTATGTCCTCTCTTTTAACTAATGAACAAATTGAGACACCAAGAAGCTGTTTGGCCTCACAGATAGTGCACAAAGGAGTTCTCTGGCCACACTGGGCAGCCTGATTACCCTAGGGAAGGTATCCAGAAGACATTGTAGATTTGTCAACTAAATGGATTCACAAGTCTAGAATTTGTAAACCTCTGAAGAAAAAGAGAGAGGAAAGAAAAATACTAGAAATCTTTTTTTAGGAAAAACGATTACGCAAGAGAACATAAGGTTGCATTTCAGAATTAAAAACATGACTTGATCCTTAGAGACCAAACGTCCTTTCACCAGAATTTTTTTAAAATTCAAAAGGGAACAAACCACTGAGCCCTTCTCAAAGGATTTTGTCTTTTAATACAAGGAAGACATCAATACGATTCTGCATATATATATATATGTATATATATATATATATTTGAACATGTATCAAGTTTTTCTCATAATTAGTTTTGTTTCCTTAACAAATGCATCATTTGCATGAGAAGTCAGTCTGTCTATCACATGAGGACTTAAGACACTGCTTTCACAATAATAAAAGCATTAGTGTAATAATTAGATGATATGAGTTTAACACGGAACCAAGGACTTCATATTTCACTATCTGTGCAATACTATCCCTCCTCACAGCCTCCAGACAAACATAAGGAAAATAATTACATTTATTGAAATATGCTTGTAGTTGTAAGGAAACATAGGTGGAAAGTGAGGAGGGAAACCATTCCCTGTTCTGTGTTCTATTTTTGGCAAGCAGTCAAGAGCCTTCACGTGAGAAAGGAGGATGTTGAGAAGGGTTGGTGAGAATGAGAAGGTGAGTGACTACCTTGAGCCTTCTTACCCAGATATTCTGAGTACTTAGAATTCCTCACATTTAAAAAAAAAAAACCTGCATATGCATTCCACCCACTTGTCACCACAAGAACTAAAAGAACTCAGAGGCATTCAGAGGCATTCGGCCTGTGCTGACTTGTACCACACATTTTATTTAAACTCTTCTGGTAACATCAATCTTCCCAAAGGAAGAGTGAGCTGTATTTGTCCAAAAGAGAGAGCAAGAGATTCTGCAGGAACTCCTTAAGTGTTTTTAAAGCAAACATTTGAATGGTAGCAAGAGAAACTTGCTCTTTCAAACCCAGGGCTCTCCATTTTGCCTTTCACTGAACACTTGTTCACATACAGGCACTCTGGAATTATCAAATTTTCATCATGGACTTTATTAATGTTCTCTGATCAGTACCCAGAGCTAATATAGTTTGTTTTATAAAGAAAACAACCCTGACTCTCAAGTCCGTCCGTTAGATGGAGGAACATGTATGAAGATGTTTACACATGCACGCATATACATTGCTTGGAGCCTGATGACTGAAAAGAATTTTTACCTTTCCAGATTTATTTTTGAAGTTCAATTTTCAGACACTTCGATTAAATATGGCTCCACCATTTTCCCCTTCCTTTCCCTCTCTCCAGCCCCTCCCATGGGCCCTCCCTCCAACCTTCCCCATGGCCTCCGAGCCTCAAATTGATAGCCTCTTTTTCTTTAGTTAGAACTGTTACATACATACATTTGTATATGTATGCAGAGATGTATAAATACAGCTTGATGGCCTGTTTCTGTCGTTTGCGTGGATGTGGTTTCGGGGCTGACCACTTTGTATGGATAACCACTATTGGCTAATTCTCTTGCAGCAGCTACTGGTTTCCTCTAGTTCTTTGCATAGGGGTGGAACACACCACACAAAACTTCCCTCCTATCACATTAGGACATCTATCGATGTTGCCCCATTGCTGCAGTCTTGTGTATGCAACCATACATTTGTTCACTGCAGAGTTTCTGATAGTCTGGCTCTTAGAATCTTTTTTCCCCCTCTTCTACTATGTCCCTTTAGTCAAAGACACAGGAGCTGTGACACTGATGTCTTCACTGGGGCTGGGCTCCTCAGCATCCATTAGTCTCTGTATTGTGTCCAGTTGTACTTCTCACTGGTGGCCCTGTCAGCTGTAGAGAGAAGCTTCTTTGAGGAAGAGTGGTAGCTACAGCAGAGAGAGTGGCTAACCAATAAAAACGTCTGTAGGGTCAGGACTGAAACTCAACTTGCAGGTTTCCAGATAGCATAGGGTTGGGAGAAGGGAAGAATTTTTTTTAACATTAGAATTTTCTCCCATTTGAAATGGGAAAGTCAGGGAGAGACCATGTGAAAGTAGATAAACCAGAGAAACAAAAGAAGGAAAAGATTTGTTCATTTGTATTATTCTAGATTCCTATCATTCTAGCACAATAATTACAGCCAGCCTGGATCATTCTTTCTTTGCACACAAAAAAATCCTAGAGTTGTAAAAATGGCGTATGCCCCAACCCAAATTGGAAGGAGCTAAGAAAGTGGCTGGTTTCCATAAAACACTAAACTTGTTACTAATGTCCTGTGAATTCGAACACCTTTTAGCAGTTCGGAAGACAGCGTATTTTCAAAAGTTACCACAAACTATGTAAGTTTATATGGGTCTCTGCTCACTGTCATAAGGTCAGTATAAATATTCTTTTAAAACTACAGTATTTGCTACCCACTGAGCATCTCAAAGCCTTGAGTTCTTGGACATTGTCTATTAGTGCATTAATTGTGGACGAGGGGGGACCTCTGACCTCTATACTTGGGGGATATGAGAAGAGATTAGCCCAAGGAAGCACATCCCAGACTCATGTACCACTGACCCCTTTCCAAACTGACTTTTGATCTATGAAGCGTTTTCTTTAAAGTATAACCAATACCAATGGCCACAGATCATGGGCCACAGAGATGCTAACTTCCCCTCTATGGCACCATAGAAAACAAACCTCCAATTTACTGAGGATTCTGTAGTCTTGGACTTATCAAGAAACAAATTATCCTCCAAAGGGAAATTTGTCATTCTTAGTCATTCTTGAGCTAGTTTATTTTAATAATAATTTTAAATGCTTCTCCCCACCCCCAACGTTACATTCAAGAGATAATGCTTCACAGAACTTTCATTTCCACTGAACAATTTTGAATAGAGGAGGCCAGTGACTCTGACCTCTATGTTTGTTCCCAGGACCACAGGCTTCTAGCCACACATCTTGTAAGAGAGACAATGGCCGTGATTTTAGACAGCTGGGTTTTTTTTTCTTTGAGCCCCTTTATCAGAAGATCCTAAAACTCTACAAGGAAAATATTCGTATACTCTTTCTACAGAAAAGGAAAAGAGCAGCGGTGAATGGCTTAAAATATCAAACAGTGGGTATAAATCACTCAATACCTCATCCCCTTTCTGCTGATGTAAAGTCCATTGTCATAGCAACGGGGACCAAAAATAGCAACCTATGAGAAACACTAGGTTTACTGGAGCACATGGAAGTTTTAGTTTGGTATTGAGCCAAATCTTGAAAAAATAATCTTAGACTAATACCTACATCCTATTTTTATCACTACTGAAATGTAATATTTGAAATATAGTGTAAGGGGGGCTCATTTTTCCCACTTAACAAAGACAATCAAAGCTAACATAAGCTAATTTAGGGAAGAGGAAGACTTGAAAGGCTCTCATTAACCAACCTCCAAACTTTTATCTCAGCTCTGCTGAAGGTGGGTAACAAAATAATAGTATTAATCTGTCCTGTTTGAAGGTTAGTATTGGATGGTGTCTTGGTTAGGCTTTCATTGCTGTGAAGAGACTCCATGACCAAGACAACTCTTAGAAATGAAGCATTTAATTGGGACTAGCTTACAGTTTCAGAGATTCTGTCGATTATCATCATGGCGGGAAGCATGGCAGCATGCAGTCAGACATGGTGCTGGAGGAGCTGAGAGTTCTACATCTTGATTTGCAGGCAGCCAGGATCATAGCTTGGGCATATATACCCTCAAAGCCCACCTTCACAGTGATACACTTCCTCCAACAAGGCCACAATTACAACAAGGCCTCACTTACAACAAGGCCAAACCTCACAATCGTGCCACTTCCTATGGGCCAAGCATTCAAATACATATGCCGAACCTATTCAAACCACCACAACCGGCCAAAGTCTTAACTTGATAACTTTTTACGAGAATGAAATCCTCAGACTTCTCTAATTTTCACACAGAAGTTTCTCTTAGATAGGGAGAAAAGTTGAATAGTATTTTTCTATATGTTAGACATATATAAAATCTTTTGTATTTTATTGTAAAACTCCTTCTGTTATGAAGTTCAAGGATTCAGCTTAAGGACAACATGGAATACAAGAGTAAGGAGGGGATTTGTGGTCAGAACTTGGAGAGTGTGGTGGATCAGGAGCCCATGAGGACATAGCTCATCCCATCCATCCTTACCGTCTTCACTGCTAAGCTCCAACTGCCTGCAAATCCATCTCCTCAATGAAGCCCTCTGGGTTTACAATACACAGTCTATCTTCATTATGCATGGATTTAGTATGTGTTAAAATTTATCAGGACCACCACCACCACTATGACCACCCACAACCACACTCACCAAATCAATATCCCTTAAACTTTTGAGGTCATTCAAAGAAATAGATGAAATAGTATGTTCTCAGTTGAACAAAACAGCCTTTCCTGGTGAAAACAAGTCTCGTTTCACTGTCTACACGATGTCACAATTTTGCTATTTAAACTGACCCACAAGTATAGTAGTGTTGACCTGCTATTGAGATATAAGCACAAGAAATCTGGCTGAGCTTTACAAAAAAAATGTTTATATTCAATATCACTCAAACATTAGGTTCAGTGCTGTTGGCCATGGGTTTAATATTACCAAATCAAAATGTTTTATATTTCTTAAAGTTTAAATAGAATGGAGACTGAGAGATGTCTCGGTGAGGACAGGAGTTCAATTCCCAGAACCCACAGAAATACCAGGTACAAATGGCAACCAAGTATGTAATATCAGCCCACAGGGGGCAGAGACAGAGGATCCTGGAAGTGAGTCAGCTAGCTATACTTACCAAATTGATGAGATCTAAGTTCAGCTAGAGACTCTAACTCAATATATAAATCAGAAAGCAAACAAGGAAGACACTTGACTTTAGCTTCCGGCCTCCACATGCACCCCCTCACATACGCCTATGCACTGACTCATGGATACTCGAACACATTGAAATCATGTGACTCAGAGGTGAACATGCACAAACGCAAGCACCACACACACACACACACACACACACACACACACACACACACACTTGCATGCAAATAAATGAAGCAAACTATAAACATGTGTTCATATGCAATGATTGATGAGGAAGATGTTTTAACCAAAGGCTCAAAGAAAGCTATGCATTGTCCCTTGCCCTTCTGTGCTGTGGTGACATCACAGCTAAGGGTAACAGCAGTCAACTCTAGGGTAAATTCACAGTGCTCTCATTTTCATGCTCGATCCTGTTTAATCCTTCATGATTCTTCAACTTATACTATCACTGTTGGTATCGTGTTACTTAGTCCTTTGTCAAGTGAATTTTTATTAAAAATGAAGTAATTACGAGTATCAGTTCTCAGAGGTTGATTTACCACTATGGAAGTAATCAGTTTTGAGAGCTTTACGAGCAATCTCTCCTGTGTGGGTGATTCATCTCCCACGTTAAATGGCAAGCTCCGCTTAGTCCGGAACTTCATCACCTTTAAATGTATAGTGTTGTCTAACACCAAGACAGGCCCATAAAACTTGCCAAAAATTAAGCTGATTTTTGCTGTCCTCATTCTTGTCATGCATTTCATTAGCTGACTGTTTTGGACAGTGATGTCATCTATGTAAAATTTCCATTATGATAATCTGATAATTAGATTTCTCATCTCTTATACGCTAGGTAGCTATGATTTTTTCAAATGCTGTTTAGCCCTTTATATATATATATATTATCTCCCTATAATCGTTAAATTATTATTCTCTTAGAAAACATATAGAAAAGAAATATAAATAACTTTCTAAAATCCCAGGTCCTAAGGACAAAATTGGACTTGAATGTAATTATTCTTAGCAGTTTCGTGAGGTATTATTACTTCCTTTTACAGGTAAAGACACAGATTTGAAAATATATAGATAACATTGAAATGCATATATATGCATATATATGGCACATGCAATACATATATACAACTCTTCAGTCATGAGATCTGGTCTATCAGATCAGTACTATAGCATGTAGATCCCACTGCCAGGTGAAAGTACTAATAACTCTCCTTTCATGGCAGCCTGAGTAGCGTGCTCAGGCATAATGAAAACTAGTCAGCAAGAGACCAACTGTAGTTTCCCACTCTGAATCCTACAACCAAAGTGTATAGTGCCTTTAGCAACAGGGTCTTTCCCATCTAGTTATGGTGGGCAACCAAAAGCAAGGCAATAACCTCCATCATTAAACCTCTATGGCCTCTGTAAGCAGCAACTTATAAGGAAGTATCCCCAGCCTGCTACTGTACATTTGCCCTTAAAAGCCCATGGCTCGACCCGTGGATCCCGGCCCACAGCACCTCTCTGCTCCCAAACCCCGTGGGAGAGAGACCTCACCGCCTGGTCAGGTGGGCACTCCTGAGGCTGCAGAGCGGAGGAGACCACCAACACTGCCCACCCCTGCCCACATCCCTGGCCCAAGAAGAAACTGTATAAGGCCTCTGAGTTCCCATAGGGGAGGGCCCAGGAGCGGCAGGACCCCTGCGCCTGAGACACCGCCAGAACCTGAAGGAAACAGACTGGATAAACAGTTCTCTGCACCCAAATCCCGTGGGAGGAAGAGCTAAACCTACAGAGAGGCAGACACGCCTGGGAAACCAGAAGAGACTGCACTCTGTGCACATCCAGACGCCAGAGGAAAACACCAAACGCCATCTGGAACCCTGGTGCACGGAGGCTCCCGGAAAGAGCGGCGCAGATCTTCCCGGTTGCTGCCACAGCGGAGAGGACTTAGGCAGTACCCCACGAGCAAACTTGAGTCTCGGAACCTCAGGTAGGACCAACTTTTCCCCTGCAAGAAACCTGCCTGGTGAACTCAAGACACAGGCCCACAGGAACAACTGAAGACCTGTAGAGAGGAAAAACTACACGCCCGAAAGCAGAACACTCTGTCCCCATAACTGGCTGAAAGAAAACAGGAAAACAGGTCTACAGCACTCCTGACACACAGGCTTATAGGACAGTCTAGCCACTGTCAGAAATAGCAGAACAAAGCAACACTAGAGATAATCTGATGGCGAGAGGCAAGCGCAGGAACCCAAGCAACAGAAACTAAGACTACATGGCATCATCAGAGCCCAATTCTCCCACCAAAAAAAAAAAAAAATGGAATATCCAAACACACCAGAAAAGCAAGATCTAGTTTCAAAATCACATTTGATCATGATGCTAGAGGACTTCAAGAAACACGTGAAGAACTCCCTTAGAGAACAAGTAGAAGCCTACAGAGAGGAATCGCAAAAATGCCTGAAAGAATTCCAGGAAAACATAAATAAACAAGTAGAAACCCATAGAGAGGAGACACAAAAATCCCTGAAAGAATTCCAGGAAAACACAATCAAACAGTTGAAGGAATTAAAAATGGAAATAGAAGCAATCAAGAAAGAACACATGGAAACAACCCTGGATATAGAAAATCAAAAGAAGAGACAAGGAGCTGTAGATAGAAGCTTCACCAACAGAATACAAGAGATGGAAGAGAGAATCTCAGGAGCAGAAGATTCCCTAGAAATCATTGACTCAACTGTCAAAGATAATGTAAAGCAGAAAAAGCTACTGGTCCAAAACATACAGGAAATCCAGGACTCAATGAGAAGACCAAACCTAAGGATAATAGGTATAGAAGAGAGTGAAGACTCCCAGCTCAAAGGACCAGTAAATATCTTCAACAAAATCATAGAAGAAAACTTCCCTAACCTAAAAAAAGAGATACCCATAGGCATACAAGAAGCCTACAGAACTCCAAATAGATTGGACCAGAAAAGAAACACCTCCCGTCACATAATAGTCAAAACACCAAACGCACAAAATAAAGAAAGAATATTAAAAGCAGTAAGGGAAAAAGGTCAAGTAACATATAAAGGCAGACCTATCAGAATCACACCAGACTTTTCGCCAGAAACTATGAAGGCCAGAAGATCCTGGACTGATGTCATACAGACCCTAAGAGAACACAAGTGCCAGCCCAGGTTACTGTATCCTGCAAAACTCTCAATTAACATAGATGGAGAAACCAAGATATTCCATGACAAAACCAAATTTACACAATATCTTTCTACAAATCCAGCACTACAAAGGATAATAAAGGGTAAAGCCTAACATAAGGAGGCAAGCTATACCCTAGAAGAAGCAAGAAACTAATCGTCTTGGCAACAAAACAAAGAGAAGAAAAGCACAAAAACGTAACCTCACATCCAAATATGAATATAACAGGAAGCAATAATCACTATTCCTTAATATCTCTCAACATCAATGGCCTCAACTCCCCAATAAAAAGACATAGATTAACAAACTGGATACGCAACGAGGACCCTGCATTCTGCTGCCTACAGGAAATACACCTCAGAGACAAAGACAGACACTACCTCAGAGTGAAAGGCTGGAAAACAACTTTCCAAGCAAATGGTCAGAAGAAGCAAGCTGGAGTAGCCATTCTAATATCAAATAAAATCAATTTTCAATTAAAAGTCATCAAAAAAGATAAGGAAGGACACTTCATATTCATCAAAGGAAAAATCCACCAAGATGAACTCTCAATCCTAAATATCTATGCCCCAAATACAAGGGCACCTACATACGTAAAAGAAACCTTAATAAAGCTCAAAACACACATTGCACCTCACACAATAATAGTGGGAGATTTCAACACCCCACTCTCATCAACGGACAGATCATGGAAACAGAAAATACACAGAGACGTAGACAGACTAAGAGAAGTCATGAGCCAAATGGACTTAATGGATATTTATAGAACATTCTATCCTAAAGCAAAAGGATATACCTTCTTCTCAGCTCCTCATGGTACTTTCTCCAAAATTGACCATATAGTTGGTCAAAAAACGGGCCTCAACAGGTACAGAAAGATAGAAATAATCCCATGCGTGCTATCAGACCACCACAGCCTAAAACTGGTCTTCAATAACAATAAGGGAAGAATGCCCACATATACGTGGAAATTGAACAATGCTCTACTCAATGATAACCTAGTCAAGGAAGAAATAAAGAAAGAAATTAAAAACTTTTTAGAATTTAATGAAAATGAAGGTACAACATACCCAAACTTATGGGACACAATGAAAGCTGTGCTAAGAGGAAAACTCATAGCGCTGTGTGCCTGCAGAAAGAAACAGGAAAGAGCATATGTCAGCAGCTTGACAGCACACCTAAAAGCTCTAGAGCAAAAAGAAGCAAATACACCCAGGAGGAGTAGAAGGCAGGAAATAATCAAACTCAGAGCTGAAATCAACCAAGTAGAAACAAAAAGGACCATAGAAAGAATCAACAGAACCAAAAGTTGGTTCTTTGAGAAAATCAACAAGATAGATAAACCCTTAGCCAGACTAACGAGAGGACACAGAGAGTGTGTCCAAATTAACAAAATCAGAAATGAAAAGGGAGACATAACTACAGATTCAGAGGAAATTCAAAAAATCATCAGATCTTACTACAAAAGCCTATATTCAACAAAACTTGAAAATCTACAGGAAATGGACAATTTCCTAGACAAATATCAGGTACCGAAGTTAAATCAGGAACAGATAAACCAGTTAAACAACCCCATAACTCCTAAGGAAATAGAAGCAGTCATTAAAGGTCTCCCAAGCAAAAAGAGCCCAGGTCCAGATGGGTTTAGTGCAGAATTCTATCAAACCTTCATAGAAGACCTCATACCAATATTATCCAAACTATTCCACAAAATTGAAACAGATGGATCACTCCTGAATTCCTTCTATGAAGCCACAATTACTCTTATACCTAAACCACACAAAGACCCAACAAAGAAAGAGAACTTCAGACCAATTCCCCTTATGAACATCGACGCAAAAATACTCAATAAAATTCTGGCAAACCGAATCCAAGAGCACATCAAAACAATCATCCACCATGATCAAGTAGGCTTCATCCCAGGCATGCAGGGATGCTTTAATATACGGAAAACCATCAACGTGATCCATTATATAAACAAACTGAAAGAACAAAACCACATGATCATTTCATTAGATGCTGAGAAAGCATTTGACAAAATTCAACACCCCTTCATGATAAAAGTCCTGGAAAGAATAGGAATTCAAGGCCCATACCTAAACATAGTAAAAGCCATATACAGCAAACCAGTTGCTAACATTAAACTAAATGGAGAGAAACTTGAAGCAATCCCACTAAAATCAGGGACTAGACAAGGCTGCCCACTCTCTCCCTACTTATTCAATATAGTTCTTGAAGTTCTAGCCAGAGCAATCAGACAACAAAAGGAGGTCAAGGGGATACAGATCGGAAAAGAAGAAGTCAAAATATCACTATTTGCAGATGATATGATAGTTTATTTAAGTGATCCCAAAAGTTCCACCAGAGAACTACTAAAGCTGATAAACAACTTCAGCAAAGTGGCTGGGTATAAAATTAACTCAAATAAATTAGTAGCCTTCCTCTACACAAAAGAGAAACAAGCAGAGAAAGAAATTAGGGAAATGACACCCTTCATAATAGACCCAAATAATATAAAGTACCTCGGTGTGACTGTAACCAAGCAACTAAAAGATCTGTACAATAAGAACTTCAAGACACTGAAAAAAGAAATTGAAGAAGACCTCAGAAGATGGAAAGATCTCCCATGCTCATGGATTGGCAGGATTAATATAGTAAAAATGGCCATTTTACCAAAAGCGATCTACAGATTCAATGCAATCCCCATCAAAATACCAATCCAATTCTTCAAAGAGTTAGACAGAACAATTTGCAAATTCATCTGGAATAACAAAAAACCCAGGATAGCTAAAACTATCCTCAACAATAAAAGGACTTCAGGGGGAATCACTATCCCTGAACTCAAGCAGTATTTCAGAGCAATAGTGATAAAAACTGCATGGTATTGGTACAGAGACAGACAGATAGACCAATGGAATAGAATTGAAGACCCAGAAATGAACCCACACACCTATGGGCACCTGATTTTTGACAAAGGTGCCAAAACCATTCAATGGAAAAAAGAAAGCATTTTTAGCAAATGGTGCTGGTTCAACTGGAGGGCAACATGTAGAAGAATGCAGATTGATCCATGCTTATCACCCTGTACAAAGCTTAAGTCCAAGTGGATTAAGGACCTCCACATCAAACCTGATACACTCAAACTAATAGAAGAAAAACTAGGGAAGCATCTGGAACACATGGGCACTGGAAAAAATTTCCTGAACAAAACACCAATGGCTTATGCTCTAAGATCAAGAATCGACAAATGGGATCTCATAAAACTGCAAAACTTCTGTAAGGCAAAGGACACTGTGGTTAGGACAAATCGGCAACCAACAGATTGGGAAAAGATCTTTACCAATCCTACAACAGATGTGGCCTTATATCCAAAATATACAAAGAACTCAAGAAGTTAGACCGCAGGGAGACAAATAACCCTATTAAAAAATGGGGTTCAGAGCTAAACAAAGAATTCACAGGTGAGGAATGCCGAATGGCTGAGAAACACCTAAAGAAATGTTCAACATCCTTAGTCATAAGGGAAATGCAAATCAAAACAACCCTGAGATTTCACCTCACACCAGTGAGAATGGCTAAGATCAAAAACTCAGGGGACAACAGATGCTGGCGAGGATGCGGAGAAAGAGGAACACTCCTCCATTGTTGGTGGGATTGCAAACTGGTACAACCATTCTGGAAATCAGTCTGGAGGATCCTCAGAAAATTGGACATTGAACTGCCTGAGGATCCAGCTATACCTCTCTTGGGCATATACCCAAAAGATGCCCCAACATATAAAAAAGACACGTGCTCCACTATGTTCATTGCAGCCTTATTTATAATAGCCAGAAGCTGGAAAGAACCCAGATGCCCTTCAACAGAGGAATGGATACAGAAAATGTGGTACATCTACACAATGGAATATTACTCAGCTATCAAAAACAACGACTTTATGAAATTCGTAGGCAAATGGTTGGAACTGGAAAATATCATCCTGAGTGAGCTAACCCAATCACAGAAAGACATACATGGTATGCACTCATTGATAAGTGGCTATTAGCCCAAATGCTTGAATTACCCTAGATGCCTAGAACAAATGAAACTCAAGACAGATGATCAAAATGTGAATGCTTCACTCCTTCTCTAAAAGGGGAACAAGAATACCCTTGGCAGGGAATAGAGAGGCAAAGTTTAGAACAGAGGCTGAAGGAACACCCATTCAGAGCCTGCCCCACATGTGGCCCATACATATACAGCTACCAAACTAGATAAGATGGATGAAGTAAAGAAGTACAGGCTGACAGGAACCGGATGTAGATCTCTCCTGAGAGACACAGCCAGAATACAGCAAATACAGAGGCGAATGCCAGCAGCAAACCACTGAACTGAGAATAGGACCCCCGTTGAAGGAATCAGAGAAAGAACTGGAAGAGCTTGAAGGGGCTCGAGACCCCATATGTACAACAATGCCAAGCAACCAGAGCTTCCAGGGACTAAGCCACTACCTAAAGACTATACATGGACTGACCCTGGAGTCTGACCTCATAGGTAGCAATGAATATCCTAGTAAGAGCACCAGTGGAAGGGGAAGCCCTGGGTCCTGCTAAGACTGAACCCCCAGTGAACTAGACTGTTGGGGGGAGGGCAGCAATGGGGGGAGGGTTGGGAGGGGAACACCCATAAGGAAGGGGAGGGGGGAAGGGGATGTTTGCCCGGAAACCAAAGAATTATTATTAAGTATTAAATAAATTAAAAAAATTTTCAAATAAAAAAAAATAAAACGATAGTGAAATAACAAAAAAAAAGAAAAAAAAAAGCCCATGGCTCCTAGGAGTAGCATTGTCCAGCCAGTGTGTAAGGTACCTCTGCTTAATTTTCTTATGTTTTTTTTTTAAGGTGAGAACTGATAAGGAAAGAGATGGAGGTGTGCCATACTACTTAGATAAGTACCTTCTGCAGCTTCTAATGTTAGGGAGAAGGAAGACGAAAGAGAGGGGAACGGCTTCTAACCTTTCTAAGGAAAGGTAAAATACTCCCACAAAACCATGAGTTCCTGGTAAACCTGGAATTTCAAGACTTTCTGGTCTACCAACCTGGTTGTCTCTGTTTTAAGTCTCAAGGGGGTCCGGTTCCTCCTCAGGCAAACTCCTGAGTCTAGTACGGCAGACTCCCTAAAATTCACACATCTCTCTGGATCTTTGCCAACTGTACTGCTGACTGTTCATAAGTCTCGAATGTGTTACAGAGATGTTCCTTCTTGGTTTCCAGGTTTTACTTTTAGTTCCTACTTTGGTCCTCTGAGATATCTTTCTCTAATGCATCAATGTCACTAGGTAAAAGCCATAAGATTCTTGTTCCACGCAATGTGTACAACCTCTGAAACATCATGAGATATGACACTCATGAAACAGGAATTCCATCCCAGTTCACCCAGCATAAAATTCTGGCAACTGTACCCCAGAGCACACCAGGGCCTCCTGTGTGTCTACCAGTCACCAGTGCTGACATCCTCTCTCAGCTTTAGTGCCCATTGACTAGCAAGAGACACAACTTTCACCTTCAGAATACCATTAGCTTCCTTTCCCCCCCTCTTATTAATATGCTAAGAAACCAAATTAAAAAAAGAATCTTCCTCAGAGGCTCAATGTGGACATTAAAGTTGACGATGTTTTTGAAATCGACATATATACGTGTACATGCCATGGTCAACATTCACTCAGTGCCAACCCTCACAGATAATGGTTTCACAGAACTGGAAACTAAAATGCAAAGAGTCTTGAGGCTCTCACTAAAGGCGGTTGAGCTGGACACACAATCAGAAACCTTCACAATTAGGCCCTTAGCTATACAGCGCCACCTGTCCTCTCAGTAGATGGATACTTCTTTTCCTTACCAAAGTCAATGGCTTCTGGAACTGTACCACAACAGTTAGGTTATAGGGCTTTTCCCACATGTAACACTAGGAATTGTATGAGCCTTCTCACCTATTAGGTGATTAATGTTTCCTCTCAAGGCTCGCCTAACGTGTGCTACATTGTTGCTGTGGATATAAAGTTTAGCATTTAGGCTCTTTTGTACATTGTCTCCCCTTAGTTAATATTTGCATTGCTGATTTCTAATTATTTTCTCTTATCACACCATAGCTTGTTTCCTCTACATTGAAGTGAAATACTGATCAAGCTCTCTTGAAAAGAACATACTTGGAAATCTCCTCTTTCCTTAATTTTGTGAAGTCTAGTTATTATGTCTATTGCTTTTCTCTTCAAGGCCTTGCTCACCAAATCTACTGGTATTTTGTTTTGTCTTGTTTTCCAAAGCTCTTTTCCCTTCTTTCTAGTTTGATCCCAGCATACATTTCCTTTCCTTTTTCTGTTCTGAAGACTTGAAATAGATTTGTGTGCTTTCCTACTTAGTGAATACTCATTCATGAGGGGCTGTATCAATAAACACTAGCGTAGGCTGTTTAAAGGGGAGGAAGGGCTTGAGTTTGCCTGTTTCTCAGGTGCCCCCTTGCTCATCTACTGTCAGCCATGAGATGTAGTAAGAAGTACAAAAGCCTCCTTAAATCTCCACAGTTATTGGCATCATGCTCTCAGATTCCCCATCATAGCTCCCCAAAGCTATGTGTAAAAATAATTTCTATTCTTCATAAGTTACCTAGCTGCCTGAATTCTGTTATAGCTACAGAAAGTGAACTAAGATAGCTCCATTCGTTAAAGAACAGTTCAAGCAAAGATTGGAAGGGTGCATTCACATCATTCAGAGGAGGAATGGCACTCATGACAGGGGAATGGAATTTGCAGAATCACAGACAGAAAAGGGGAGAGAAGAGGCAGATGAACAGCCAAGACAGGCTGTTTTGGATGAGCAAGGCATGTTGTGTTGTGAGTTTATAAATCCAATGCATTGTGAGCAAACTACTAATATCCTTGTAGATCATTAACAGTAAATTTTTTTCTCAAATCTAAAGTCAATAGAAAAACATTCAAAGCATTTTAAGCCCTGGGTGTGTGTATATTATTCATTCTGACTACAATCCTACATACAGTATGGGTAATGTGGGTAATAATTTAGAGGTAGCCCATGTGGCAGAACCTAGACCAATTACAAAATGCTAACATCCAGGATATAGGATTCCTCCTTAAGCTATGTTGATGACAGGGATGTAGAGAAATTAATGGAGGATTGAAGAGGAATTACCAGGTAGAGTGTGGGGGAGTTGATGAGTCTCCATCACAGGAGAAAGAGAGGAACAGGGCACCAAGATTTATGAAGTGGCTGACTCCACGGGAAAGGAGACATTTAGGACAGCAACCAACTCTACCCAAAAAGGTGAGCAGCACAAATGAATATTTAGTGAAGTGTGCAACAGCTGTATAATATTTTTTTAACATTTTAAAGCTGGTTTTTAAAAAATAATTATTATTCTATATTTAGTTTCTATAATAATAATTCTAAAATGATTCTAAAAGTATAAAATATATGATGTGCCCATAAACTCAGAAGCAAGGCTCTAATGGCCTTGTCATATGTCACACAGATTTTACATCTCTGATCTGGAACCTTACCTGGTATTATTTTCCAAAGCCAATTGTGAGGCTAGAGTTTTAGTGGCCATCAACTATGGACTCCCCAGTCCTGTTCTCCAACCACTTGATCTGACACCAGAACATCATACTCACGTTCTTATTACTGACAAGTCCTTGCCCACTAAACAAAGACTACAACTTCTCTTCCAACACTATCACTCCTTTTCTTCTCCAGTTGGAAGTTCCATTGCTCGTCAGGGCCATTCTTCCAGTGTCAAGAGCTTGTATTTTGTCTCATCCCATTTCTTCCTGAAGCCCTTGTCCTATCTTAGTTAACTGATCATTCCCAGGTGAAGCCTAGGATTTGATTAACGGCACTCCTCTGCTTTCTTTCTTTTTTTTTTCTTTTTCTTTTTCTTTTTTTCGGGGCTGGGGACCGAACCCAGGGCCTTGCATTTGCTAGGCAAGCGCTCTACCGCTGAGCTAAATCCCCAACCCCACTCCTCTGCTTTCTTAAGCTTACAACCTCTTTGTTATCTTGAACTTCCATACTTTCCATAGTCACTGAATCAGGCTCTGTGTGTCAGAATTGAGACTTCCTATACTGGGCCAAAGAACAAGGGTGCATCCTGATATGATGAAGGTAAACATCACTATTTGATGTTCTCAGGTCTATAATAGAACAAAGGTTATCTTCTCCAGGATACTATGATTACCACTGCCTGGATTTCCAGTTCACGGTCATGATAGAAGTATTTGCTGATACAGATAAGATATAAGGTCCAAGTGTCCCATAATTCAGAACCAACCTATCGGGACAATTGTTCTGATGGTTCCCCTGAAGCTGCTAAAAGCTTTACATGAGTAAAAAATTAATTTATGTAGTCATAACTTTTTAATAAGGCAAAACTTGATTTATTCTGAGTGTCATAGTCACTAAGTTGTACATAATTGAAAATATACAACTCTAGTGTTTCTTCTACATGTCATTCCTGCCAGAAAACTGTAAACCATTCCAAAGATATAAATAAAGAATTAATTAAACTAATTATGACACAACAGAATAGAGGCAGCCATTGGGAGAATACAACACTTCAATGTAAAGCCTTCGAAAGGTGTCTAAGATATACTGAAGAAAGCAGGGACAGGGAAGCAATGAAGCTACTTTTCAGCATAAGGTCACTGAAAGATATCCAAAATATACTGTTCAGAAAGGGATGAAAGGAAGCAGGTAGCTGACAGCAATCTTTACCTCTCTCTCCCTTTGTTCCCCCAGACTCATCTCTAGCTGTGCCAAAGGACACTTGCTGCAGCTCTCCCTTCTACCACCACCCACACATCTGGATCCCACAGGTCTTCCCCTCCTTACCTCCCTCCCCCTACTCATTTTATTCCAGCCCCCAACTCCAGCAAGTGCTCCCTGTCAACCAATAGGTCACTCCTGCCAGGGAAGTAAGCAGTTTTTCTGCAGATCTTCACCTCTCTCTCCATTCATCTAGATCCAATCCCCCAGCCTCATCCTCAGCTCTACAGCAGATCATCTGGAATAACCTATCTTCAGTCTCTTCCTCAGATGCTGGTAGAACACTCCACTTTCCTCCCTTCTGTGATCCACCTTAGACTCCCCCTAATCTATCTCCATCCCTAAGAGTCAGTTTCCAATGCCCAGAAACACATTTTACTTGGTATCTCCAGAGGCTCAGATCCATGTAACACACAGCCTTCAAACTCTACTAAAAACAGAGAGAACACAGAAACCAAGAGGAAAAAACACCCATCCTACAAAGACAAAACCAGGAATCTTTCCAATCACAGCCTACCATAAAAAAATTAATAAAAGACATGATAGTCCACTATAGCCCAGCAATCCTACCACAGCCAGCCATGAATAGTCCAACATAGCTAAAACACAAGAAAATGGATAATTTTCTTGATAGATACCTTTATTAAAGTTACTTAAGATGAGATAAACAATTTCAATAGACCAGTAGCCCCTAGTGAAACAGAAGCAGTCATTAAAAGACTCCCAATGAAAAAAAGCCCAGGACCAGATAGTAATTCTACCAGGCTTTCAAAGAAGAGTTAATGCCATATTTCTCAAATTATTCCACAAAAGGGAAACTGAAGAAACATTAACCAATTCATTTTATGAAGCCACACTTATCTTGATGCCCAAACCATATAAAGACCCAGCAAAGAAAGAATTTCGGACAAGTTTACCTTATTATAAACATAGATGCAAAAACACCCAATAAAATACTTGCAAACTGAATACAAACACACACCAAAAAGATCATCCACCATGATCAAATAGACTTCATCCTAGAGATTCAGGGATGGTTCAATACACAAAGATAAATGTGTGCAATCCACCATCTAAATATATATTATAAGAATATAAACTTATTGACAGAAATTACATGATCATCTCATCAAATTCAGAAAAGCCCTTCAACACAATCCAACCCCCTTCATAACAAAAGTCCAGGAGAGATTAAGGAGAGAGGGCACATACCTAAACATAATAAAGGCAATATATAAGCCAATAGCAAACACCAACTCAAATGGAGGGAAACTCAAAGAAATTTCACTAAAATCAGGAACAAGACAAGATTGGTCATACTCTTCAGACCTATTCGATTTGATACATGAAGTCATAGCTAGAGCAATAAGACAACTGAAGGGAATCAAGTGGTTACAAACTGGAAGGGAAGAAGCCAAAGTATCATTATTTGCAGATGGCATGATAAGCTACCTTAAAAAATTCCACTGGGGATTCCTACAACTGTTAAATATGTTCAGCAAAGTGGCTAGACAAAAAAATTAGGTCAAATTCAGTAGCTGTCCTATATACAAATGGCAAACAGACTGAGAATAAAATCAGGGAAACAACACCTTTCACAACAGACTCAAATGGCATAAAATATCATTGGGTAAATCTAAGCATGCCAGTGAAAGACCTGTATGATAAAAAAAATTTCCTTAGCTGAGATCTATAAAGTTAACCAAGGTGTGGCGATTAATGTTGCCAGTTGGACAAGATCAAGAATTATCTAGCAGATAGCCCTCTGAGTATGCCTACAAGGGAGTTTTAGGTTAGGTTAGTTAAAGTGGGCAAACACACCTTAGCTGAGGATGCAGCCACTCCACGAGTTGGAGTCTGAGACTGAAATAAAGAGAGAGAACAAGCGAGACCAGCATCCACCACTCTCTGGTTGATTATGTACATAATGTGACCAACTTCGTCAACTCCATCCACCATGCCTTCTTTACCATGACGGGCTATACACTCAAACTGTGAGCCAAAGTAAATCCTTTCTCCTTTAAGCTACTCTTCTAGCTGTCATTCTCTTGCTCTGAAGAGGCCAAGGTAACTTATAAAAGGAAACATTTAATTGGGGGCTTGAATACAGTTGCATAGAGTTGGTTCATTTCCATCATAGAAGGAAGCCTGGCAGGTAGCACGTGGACGTGGTGCTGGAACAGTACCAGAGAGCTTACAATGGATCCACAAGCAGAAAGATCAAATCTGGGCCTGACATATGCCTTTGAAATGTCATAATCCACTGCCAGTGGCGTTCCTCCTCCAACAAGGCCATCTCTCTGATCCTTCCTAAAAAGTTCAGCAACTGGGAACCAAGCATTCAACTATAAGAGCCTAGGAAGCTAACTGTTCTTATTCAAACCACCACAGTAGCTTTGTCGTATACCTGGTTACAGAAACAAGAAGAAACAATTAGAACACTAATACACAATGTGTTCAAACATAGAGCAACAGATAATGGCGTTGTGGTATGTAACACAATAAATATATTTCAACATGAAAATAAAATAAAATCCTTTTATTTGCATCAATATGGGTGGACCTGTATATCATGTTAATTGAAGTAAACTAAGTACAACAAGTCCTATACCACATGTTCTCACATGCAGAAACATTTTTCTATGTTGAGTTTTAGAGAGTAGACTAGTAGTCACTAGAAGTTAGGAGAAAGAGAGGGAAGGAATAGAAGTTGGACAATTGTATATCAAAATACAATTCTGTGTGTAGAAAAGTTCTAATGTTATAACACAACACTGTAGGCTAATTATAGTTTACAACTTATCACATATTTTATAAAAAAAATCAAGAGAGGGGGCTAGGGGCTGAGGAGAAGATTCAGTCAGAAAACATCTAACATGTGAGCATGACTTTGGTCTCTAACATCCATGCAAAAAGTTGAGTTTGGTGCCATGTGCTTGTAATACTAATTCTTGGGAGGTGGAGACCTGAGGATTCCTGAAGTTCTCTAGCCTGTCTTCCCAGCCAGACATGTGCACTGAAGAACCTGTTGAGAAACCTAAAACCCTGTATCAAGAAGCAAGACAGACAGCTTCAAGGAACAGCATTGAAAACTGACCTCTGGCCTCCACCCTCATGAGAATACATATATATGCTTACTCATATATGGAGAGAGAGAGAGAGAGAGAGAGAGAGAGAGAGAGGCAACAGATAGAGAAATAAAGGTTTCCATCATAGTAAATAGTATTTCCACTGACTTGATCATTATATATTACATACATACATCAAATTAGCACGTAACCTTTAGTAATATGTAAAATGTTATATGTAGCTAAACTGTGTTTCTGTTTTCTTTGGACTTCTATTTACAAGGACCTGAATCATCTTGTAAAAACAGAAAATCACCAAACAGTTTAAGAGAGCATCCATCTTGCTCTCTTCTTTATGCCAAGACGTTCAAGAATTAACACATCTCCCAAAAATAAAAAATAAAACTAAATTCAAATCCCAAGTAAGAATGTACAAGGTTTGGTTCATCTTTTTCCTTTTTCCTTTGTTTAGATATAAGTATTCGCGTCAAAGAATGGCCATAACATTACACTGTTTATTTCTACCCTTGAATTCCAGCCAATTAAAAATTGCTTTGCTGATATATTATAGGCAATGCCTTCAATGCCGCCTTCCTTAATTGTTTGCTTGGTTATGTTGAGCATTCTTCTCTGCTGGACCTTGTGAAACAGATGCATTCCATGCTTGCTGTTAGCATCTGACATTGCAATGTAGCTGGCTAATGTTTTCATCCAGGAGTGGGCAATTCAGACAATGGATGAATTTACTGTACGACTGAGAGTTCAAAGGGCCAAAAGTCATTTTCCAATGTAAAATTTTAACAAGTATTTTTTGTAAAGTAATCGTTTCATTTTAATTTGCTGCGTAACTTTGATTTTCTGAGTTTATGGTGTAGTTTGATGATAAATAAATGGTCTTAATTTTTGTGAGTTTAGAATGCGGGAACAAGGAATGTCATTTTAAATGCTCCATCCACAATATTTTTAGCAGTCCAATCACATATATAAGGACACCTTTCTTAGTGTCTAAGAACTATGTTGGTCACTCTCCTGATTTACCTATGACACAGCTTTTAAACACTAAATAAGTGGAAACACATTTCTTGGATCAATTATAAAATTGTATTTGCTTTAAGATACCAGATTCAACACACATTCCCTGATTCCATTTTGCACTGGTCGTTTTTAAATTCAAACAATCCATTCTTTACCTATATCACCATCCCTTCAAAATCATATCATTCCTTCCTTATAGGAAGTGCTTTGCTTAAAAAAATAATTTTTTTAAAAGTTAGTGGAATCTCCAGTCTTTTAGGGAAAAAAAAAATCAATTTGTCAAATGTCCTTGGAAACGCCTGTGAAGAATTAAGAGTTCTCTGCCAGTCTTTTTAAAACAGCATATTTTGACTTTGATGTTAGGATAATACATTTAGAAGACAAGAAGGGAATTTTCTTTGGTGACTACATGATTCCACTCAGCTTTGGTGCCTACCTGTATAACTCGTTTGATGACTGTGCCGTCAACAGAGATCACTGACTTACTTGTCACTACTAATAAGAAGGAACTAGGACGGACTGAATACTTAGCTGATGACGCTATGACACGCACAGAGTGACATCACGAAAGTCTATACAAAGGTCCCCTTCTATTTGAACTTTTCTTTTTTTTTTTTATTAACTTGCGTATTTCTTATATACATTTCGAGTGTTATTCCCTTTCCCGGTTTCCGGGCAAACATCCCCCTCCCCCCTCCCCTTCCTTATGGGTGTTCCCCTCCCAACCCTCCCCCCATTGCCGCCCTCCCCCCACCAGTCTAGTTCACTGGGGGTTCAGTCTTAGCAGGACCCAGGGCTTCCCCTTCCACTGGTGCTCTTACTAGGATATTCATTGCTACCTATGAGGTCAGAGTCCAGGGTCAGTCCATGTATAGTCTTTAGGTAGTGGCTTAGTCCCTGGAAGCTCTGGTTGCTTGGCATTGTTGTACATATGGGGTCTCGAGCCCCTTCAAGCTCTTCCATGAACTTTTCTTAAGGTGGTAAAAGTGAGTCATCATATAAAATATTACAGGCAGCCAGATGACCTAAGGCTAGAAAAATTAGGTTTTATAGGTAGCAATTTCCTCTCAACCAAACCTCATCTATCACATTAAATTAATATCTCTAACTTATATTTTGTTGGTTTTGTAGTTTCCTCCATTTATTTTTAATTTTACTGTCATGTAAGAACTAAAGGCCATGGGAATTTGACACTAATGTAATGTTTGTGTATATTTAAATAATACTTTAATAGAAAATTGTGAACATTGCACAGTCTTTAGAAAAATCTTCGAAATGCTGTTGTAAAACATTTCTAATTTCTGTAGCCATAGATGTTTGCATCTGAATTTAGATGGAGCTCTCACATTTAATTTTTTTAAATCAGCTACATTTTTTTCTTTTTATCATGTCTTTTTTTTTTTAAGATTGATTGTCTTTTTTTTTTATTAACTTGAGTATTTCTTATATACATTTCGAGTGTTATTCCCTTTCCCGGTTTCCGGGCAAACATTCCCCTCCCCCCTCCCCTTCTTTATGGGTGTTCCCCTCCCCATCCTCCCCCCCCTTGTCGCCCTCCCCCCAACAATCTAGTTCACTGGGGGTTCAGTCTTAGCAGGACCCAGGGCTTCCCCTTCCACTGGTGCTCTTACTAGGATACTCATTGCTACCTATGAGGTCAGAGTCCAGGGTCAGTCCATGTATAGTCTTTAGGTAGTGGCTTAGTCCCTGGAAGCTCTGGTTGCTTGGCATTGTTGTACATATGGGGTCTCGAGCCCCTTCAAGCTCTTCCAGTTCTTTCTCTGATTCCTTCAACGGGGGTCCTATTCTCAATTCAGTGGTTTGCTATCAGCTACATTTTTTAAGATTTATTTATTTTATGTATGTGTGTACACTGTAGCTGTCTACACACACACACACACACACACACACACACACACACACACACCAGAAGAGGGCCTCAAATCCCATTACAGATGGTTGTGAGCCACCATGTGGTTGCTGGAAATTGAACTCAGGACCTCTGGAAGAGCAGTCAGTGCTCTTAAGCACCTCTTAAGCACCGAGCCATCTCTCCCGTGACCTCACATTTAATTTTTGATGCCTTAGATTGAACTAAATAATTTGCATTGATTGACACTGAAAAAAGTGTCTTTATCAAATCTGTTTTTCCTGCTGCTTATCGTATGTGAAGCACCATTCTACTTGGCTTTATTACTATATCATTTGCTCATTACAATGATATTTTCAGATAAGTTATTCATCATTAGGCAAAGAAATAGAGTGATTCTAATTTTTCATTAGTACTTTTTTAGGCCATCCAGCAATGAGCAAGCAATAAAAGAGGCATTCATGAGATGTTTCACCTTCTGTGCCCAAAGTCTAACTTTCAAATTATATACCTCTATAATTTACATATCTTGTAAAATCTGTGCTCCCCTGAACTTATTCAGATACTAAAAATTCTCATTAAGGGAAGGGAACACAGTTGATGGCTCCTTTAAAAATTCCATTCATCTTACTTTCCAGGAACAAATTGTCTTCAACTTCCTAGCACTTCAAAAACTGTTTCCTGCAAGTCAAATGCTGCTTATTTTTGAAATGACTGCTCATTTGAGTACTTCTTGATTTAACAATGGTTTTCCACAGTAACCTGGGATTGTGTCCAAACCACTCTGAGGATAAAGAAGTATAAAGTTAGATTTTAGATTTTAGAGTGATATTTATATAATTGTCTTGAAGGAAGGTAGAGGGGAAAAGTACATGCTAAATGCATTAGACACCTGATTAGGTATGTGCTTTAATATAGCCCATGGCTTTTGAGGTAGTTATAGAGATAAACCGGTTCAGTGGAGGATTAGAGCACTGTATAATTAATGTGTCCACCCACCATGCTTTTCAGGACTACAGTAAAAAATGCAAGCAACTCAAGTTGGGTAATCCATAGAAAGTTTAATGGAAATAGTTTCCAAAGTATAAGAGATCACAGGGGTGGACTAGGGCCAGTTGTAAGAGGACTTTACACCTTTAGTCTGAAGATAGAAACTGTTACAGAGAGCTACCTGACTGAAATCACAAATTTTGGTGAAAGGAAAATTAGGCTAGTGCCTAATGAACACGCACAACACACACACACACACACACACACACACACACACACAACACAACACACCATATACTCACATACATACACACACTACATACACACTCACACACACTACACACACACACCATACACTCACACAACACACTACACACTCTCTCACACACACTCACTACACACACACACACACACACCACACACTCACATACACACACACACACGCACACATGCACACACACATGCACACACACGCTGACCTCTGTTGCTACCCCTCATTTCTTGCTGAGACTCACACTGGCCAAACTGAACCAGAAGCCAAAGGACAAAAGAGTTCCGGAAATGGTTCGCAGTCACCGTGAGAGACGATGAATTGTAGCAGGAGATCTGGCCAGGCAAAGAGAACAATTCAGAATCAAAATTAGTCGGTGTTAACATTTTCCCAAGCCAGTTTGCCACCAAATAGTTGTCCTCCAAAGGGCTCCATACCTGGAAATGTTTCTTGACTTCATAAAACAAAGTTGTTTTTCATCAATACCTTCTTGACTTACTGTCCCCTCCCAGTGGAAAAAAAATCCCCATCTTCTTATCTCAACTTACAGATCCCTGATACTCTTCTGTTTTATTCAAGTATGGACCTTTAGAGCTTAGGCTACACGTAGCACAAACAGACTTCCCGAAGAGTTTGCTTGCTGTGTGGTTTTGTATAAGGTATTCAACCTTTTTGTACATCATATTTTTTTCACATCTTAAGATAGGATTGTTTTAAAATGTCAGTGTGAAGTTGGTAAGAGTCCTGAGACTCCAGGCCTCATTGAGGCCCTCCTATCAGTTAGATAATGGCTGTTGAGGTGGGGCAAAGTTATTTTCTTTAGTTATGTGATCACTGGTATGTTCCTCGTGCCCACTGGATGACCCTATGTCCATAGGTAGCATGATGTGGGCTAAGTAGATAAATAAATGAATACCTAAATGAAGTTGATGGGGAGATATGATGGAGTTCCTTGGGGAAAGTGAGGTGAGAGTATGGGAAATGGGTATGATGAAGACCTACTGAATATGTGTATGAAATTTTTCAAAAACTAAAAAAAAACAATTTAAAAATTAAAGATATCAAATAACTACTCCATAAGTTTCCAACTCATTAACTGAGTTGTATGGACAGTTCCTGACATATAATAACTGTATGAGTGTTAGCCACTGTGTTACTAAAAACATTAAACTGTCTTTGTTTTTGTTGTTTTTGTTGTTGTTGTTTGAGTACATTTTAAACACTCCTGACTAATTTATCTCCAAGACAATAATAAAACTTTAAATTTTATTCTAATATTTTTTCACTTCTCTCTCTCTCTCTCTCTCTCTCTCTCTCTCTCTCTCTCTCTCTCTCTCTCTCTCTCCCCCCTCACCTCTGGATCCACTCCCTTTCTGTCTAAACCAAACATGACAAAATAAAATATAATAAGATGACACAGAAAGCATCATATCACAGTTGGACATGGTAACCCAACAGGAGAAAAAGAGTCCTAAGAACTGGCAAAAGAATCAGGGCCCCACTAGTTCTCACAGAGTATTACGTATATGCAGAGGACCTGGTACAGACCCATATAGGCTGCACGTACTGCTTCAGTCTGAGTGAGCTCTTTTGTGCCTTGCTTAATAAATTCAAAAGGCCTTGTTTTCCTGATTTCCTCCATCACCTTTGGCTGATAAAATCTCGACAGGCTTCCCTGAGCTCTTACATATGGGATTTGATGGAAACTCTCATTTAGACTCTCTCTCCTTGTAATGTCTGGCTGTGGGTCTCTGTATCTGTTCTCATCTGTTGCTCTCTGATGAATGACTGGATAACACACTGATCTATGAGTAAAACAGAATATCATCTTATGTGTACATTTATTTTAGCAATAGTGTTTGGTTTTACCCTAAGACTATGGTTATCTAGTCTCTAGTTCTTGGTTATCCTAGCAATGTCAGGTATCGGTTTCCTTCTTTTGGAGTGGGTCTGAAGTCGAATCAGATATTGGTTGACTACTCCTACAAGTTCTAGGCCACCATTTCCCTAGCGTATATGGTAGGCAAGATTAAGATAGATTGTAAGTCAAATGTTTTGTGGCTGTAACGGTGTTCACATTTCTCTTTCAACAGCCTGCAGAGTGCCTTCCTGCACAAAAGAGACTAGAATGTAGGGTGAAAGCTCCACCCAGGTACCATGTTCAATGAGTTGTGTGGGTGTCTCAGCAATGGGTCCCCACAGTCAGATTGCAAAGAGCCACCCTTTGTCATAGCAACAGTCTGGGATGTTTGGAGATGTCCATGGAACCCCCTTGACCAACAACTCGAAGGAATGCAGTCCAGTCCAACCACTGGAGAAGTCTTGTCTGGCAACAAAAGATGGTCAGTTAAGACTCCACGTCCCCCATTACTAAGAGTCCTCACTAGAATCACCCTTGAAAATACCAGGTAATTCCCCTTCACTGGGTTTCTACCCTCCGGCCAAATTACCACCAACTCCACCTGTCTCTCCCCACTACCTGATCCCACCCCCAGCTTTCACCTTCCCTGAACACTATTCCCTTAGAATAGTCTATTTCTCCCAACCCAGGGAGAACCATGCGTATCGCATAGACCCCTTCCCTTTACATAATCTCTCTGTATCTACCGATTGTGTAGTTTAGTTACCGTTTATTTAACAGCTAATATCCACTTGTAAGGGAATACATACAATATTGATCTTTCTGGGTCTGGGTTACCTTGCTCAGGATGTTTTTTGCTAGTTCCATCTATTTGCCTGCAAATTTCACGATGTCATATTTTTAATAGCTGAATGGCACTCCATTGTGCAAATGTTCCACATTTTCTTTATTCATTTTTCTGTCGGAGAACATCTAGGTTATTTCCGGTCTCTGGCTATTATGAATAAAGCTGAAATGAACGTTGTTCAGCAAGTTCCTTGTGGTAAAATGGAGCACCCTTTGGGTATACGCCCAACAGTGGTAAACTGGGTCTTGAGGTACATCAATTCTCAGTTTTCTGAGGAACAGCCATATTGATTTCCATAGTGGCTGTACAAGTTTGCACTCCCACCAGCAATGAAGGGTTCCCCTTGAATGGGTCATCCTTGAAAGCATGAACTGTCACTTGTGTTATTGATCTTAGCCATTCTGACAGAGGTAAGATGGAATCTCAGAGAAGTTTTGCTTTGCATTTCCCTGATGGCTGAGGATGTTGAGCATTTCCTTAAATGTTTCTCAGCCATTTGAGATTCATCTGTTGTAGTGGTTTTCAACCATCCTGTTGCAGCCCTTTAATACAGTGCCTCCTGTTATAGTGATGCCCCACCCAACCACAAAATTATTTTCCTTGCTACTTCATAAGTGTAATTTTGCTACTGTTATGACTCATAACATAAATATCTGTGTCTTTCAATACTCTTAGGCAATCCCTGTGATGGAGTCATTCAACCCCAAAGAGGTCATGACCCAAAAGATGAGAACCACAGTCTTAGAGTTTCCATTGCTGTGAAGATACACCATGATCAAGGCATCTCTTATAAGAATGACATTTAATTGAGACTGACTTACAAATTCAGAGGTTCAGTCCATTATCAAGACAGAAAGAAGGCAGTATCCAGGCAGAAACAGTGGTAGAAAAGAAGCTGAGAGTTCTAAATCTTATTCCAAAGGCAAACAGAAGAAAGACTGACTACCAGGAAGCTAAAAGAAAGGTCTCAAAGCCCACTTTCAGAGTGACACACTTCCTTTCAATAAGGCCACACATATTCCAACAAGACCATACCTCCTAATAGTGCCACTCCCTGGACCAAGATTATTCAAGTCACCACAACCACTAATCTCTAAATAGAGATTGAGAAGTCTCTGTTTAGATCTATACCCCATTTTAAAATTAGATTTTTCAGATTTTTTAATGTCTAGTTTCTTGAATTATTTGTATATTTTGGATATTACTCCTCTCTCAAATGTGGCATTAGTAAAAATCTTTACCCACTCTGTAGGCTTCCTCTTTGTTCAGTTGATGGTGTGCTTTGCCTTATGGAAGCTTTTTAGTTTCATGAGGTTCCATTTGTTAATTGTTGTTCTTAGTGCCTACACCATAGTTGTTCTGTTCAGAAAGCTGTCAATTTGTTCAAGGCTATTCCCCACTTTCCCTTCTATCAGTACGTCTGGTTTTATGTTAATTTCTTTAATCCACCTGAACTTGAATTGTGTCCACAGTGATAGATATGAATCTATTTGCATTCTCCCACATGCAGGCATCCAGTTTGACCAGCACCATTTATTGAACATGCAGTCTTTTTTCCAGTGCGTATTTCTGGTTTATTTAAAAAAGAAAAGAAAAAAATGTCAGGTGTCCTGAAAGTGTATGGATTTTTGTCTTGGTCTTTAATTAAATTCCATTGATTAAGACATCTGTTTTTACACCAATACCATATGTTTTTATTACTATGGCTCTCTATAACCCAAAAAGAACAGTAATTTTACAGTTCACGGTTGCTTTGGTTATCCTGACTGCTTGCTTGCTTGTTTTTCCCATATGACGTTGAGAACTGTTCTTTCAAGTTCAGTAAAGAATGGTGCTAGAATTTTCATGCGGATTGGATTGAATTTTGGTAGGATGGCCATTTTTACTCTGTTAATCCCACTAATCCATGGTCATGGGAGATCTTTTCATCTTCTGATATCTTCTTCAATTTGTTTCATCAAAGACTTGAAGGTGTTAAGCATACAAGTCTTTCATTTGCTTGGTTAGATTTATCACATGATCCTTCATATTATTTGAGGCTATTAAGAAAGGAGTTGCTTCCCTAATTTCTATTTCAGCCTTTTCTCACTCATATATCGGAGGCAGTTACTGGATTTTTTAGTTAATCTTGTATCCAGCTACTTTGCTGAAAGTGTTTATCAGATGTATGAGTTCTCTGGTGGAATTTTTAGGGCCACCGATGTATACTATCATATCACCTTTAAATAATACTATGACCTCTTCCTTTCCAATGTATAACCCCTTTATCTCCTTTAGTGATCGTATTGCTTAGTTAAGACTTCAAGTACTATATTTAATATGTATAGGAGAGTGGGCAACCTTGTCTTCTTTCTGATTTTAATGGAATTGCTTTGGGTTTTTCTCCATTTAAGTTGATGTTGGCTGTAGGCTGGCTGCAGTCTGACTTCATTATGGTCAGCTATATTCATTGCTTTACTAATCTCTCCAGGACTTTTCTCATGAGGGGATGCTGGATTTCATCTTCATTTAATGAGATGATTGTGTGGTTTATTTTTCTTTCAGTTTGTGTATGTGGGTAGATTACATTTACTGATTTTTTTCTTTTCAGAGCTGAGGACCGAACCCAGGGCCTTGCACTTGGTAGGCAAGCGCTCTACCACTGAGCTAAATCCCCAGCCCATTTACTGATTTTTATATATCGAAACATCCCTGCATCTCTGGGATGAAGCCTATTTGACCATGTGGATGATCTTTTGTATTATCTTGAATTCAGTTTACAATCATTTTATTGGGCATGTTTGCATATGTTTATAAGGGAAATTAATCTGTAATTCTCTTTCTTTGTTGAGTCATTATGTTATTTGGGTATCGTACTAATTGTGTTCTTATAAACTGAATTGGGCAATGTTTCTTTTTTATTGGTTATTTTATTTCTTTACATTTCAAATGTTGTCCCCCTCTCTAGTTTCCCCTCCACAAACTCTCCATCTCATCCTGCTGCCTCTTTGCTTCTGAGAGGGTGCTTTTCTACCCACCTCATCCCTCCAGCATCCCCCTATGCTGGGGCATCAAGCCTTCACAGGACCAAGGGCCTCCCCTCCCACTGATGTTAGATAAGGCAATCTTCTGCTATGTCTGTAGCTGGAGCCATGGACCCATCCATGCAAACTCTTTGGTTGGTGGTTTAGTCCCTGGGAGCTCTGGAGGGCTCCAGTTAGTTGACGTTCTTCCTATGCAATCCCCTCCAGCTTCTTCAGTCCTTCCTCTAACTCCTCCATTGGGGTCCCCAGGTTTAGTCCGATGGTTAGCTGTGAGTATCTGCATCTGTATTAGTCAGGTGCTACGTTTCTTCTGTTTCCATTTTATGAGAAATAATTTAAGAAATATTAGCATTATCTCTTTTTTGGAAATCTGGTAGAATTCTGTATCAATTCTGTACAATTGGACTCTAAGATTTTGGAGGTTGGAAATCATTTAATGCCTGCTTTTATTTCACCAGTGGTGATAGGTCTGTCTAAATTATTTATCTGATCTTGCTTTGACTTTGGTAAGCGGTATATATTGAGAAAATATCCATTTCTTTTAGATTTCCCAATCTGATGGAGTACAGAAGTCTTAGGGTTTTATTGCTGTGAAGAGACCCCATGACCATGATCTAAGTCTTATAAAGGAAAGTGTTTAATTGGAGCTGGCTTACAGTTTCAGAGGTTTGTAAATGTACTTTTATTTGCCTGATGTAATGTCATCTCTGAGGTTTACTGCATCCATATGCTAACCTAGGCCTAGTCCTGGAAGCTTCTAGCATCCAAACAATCTTATCTAGGCCTAGGATATTTTTCATCTCTGAGACTTACTGCTGAATAAGCTCACCCTTTCCTACTTCTTTCTGATCTCTGCCTGGATAACTCAACTCAGCTGTTTTGGCTCAAACTCCTATCCAAGATAACTAGTTCAGACTGGCTCCTCTAGGCTCCTGCTGAATTGCTCTGCTTAGCCCCAAACTCGAACAACCTGTTCTAATCTTCTGGCTTCTTCTTACTCTCTGGCTGGTTCTGTCTCTACCTGTGTCTAGCTTGTTTTCTCTGCAGCCTGTCTTTGTAAAACTCTCCCAGTAAAACTATTCTCTCTCTCTCTCTCTCTCTCTCTCTCTCTCTCTCTCTCTCTCTCTCTCTCTCTCTCTCTTTTCCCCCTCTTTCCTCCCTTTCCTCTCTTTGTGAGAGTTGGGCATATTCTATCTGTCAAATCTTTCTCTGATTCATTAATTTGTCTGCAATTCAATTAGAAATCACTTTCATACATGGTGCTTCCTTATACAAACTAACTTTACCTTCACTGCAGCCTCACGTTTATTTCTCATAGACTTTACATACTTTACAGTATCATGTGACACAAAGTCACAAGCCAGCAGAGACAATGACTGACGTACATTGAGTATCTGTTCCTATCTGAAGTCTTCTCTGTTCCTTCCTCCAAGATTAACAGAACATTCAGCCCCTCCCCCTGAGCTTCAAGTGTATCCCTTCTTATCATTCCATGTGTCAGCAGGCCAGGAAAATTGCCTGCCTTGACTCTGCCTGACAGGCAGGCTTTCTCAGAAGCAAGCAAAATGGCTCCAACAGTGACTGAGCTATGCACAACTAGAAACAGTTTGCTTCAGTAAACAGCACAATCTCAGGGTTCACAGTGTGATCAAATATCCTGCAAGAGAGGTTCAGTCCATTCTGCTCAGGGCTGGAAACAGTGGAATGCAGGCAGACATGGTGCCAGAGAAGGATCCAAAGACAGCAGAAGGAAACCTTGTGTCACACTGGGTGAAGCTTGAGCATAGAGGATCTCAAAAACAACAGGGACACACATCCTTCAACAAGGCCACACCTCCTAAAAGTGCCACTCCCTATTGGTCAAGCATTCAAACTCATGAGTCTATGGAGGACATACCTATTCAAACCACCACAGCAAGTTTTTAAGATATGGCATTATATGATTCCCCAGATTTCCTCAGTGTCTGTTATTATGTCCCCATTTTTCCTTTTTCTTTTGTTAATTTGGATATTCTCTCTCTGCCTTTTAGTTACTTTGGATAAGGGTTTTGATGCCATGTTGGTTTTCTCCAAGAACCAATTTTTTGTCTAATTGGTTCTTTGCATTGTTTTGGTTTTTATTTTATAAGTTTTATTTTATTGATTTATTTTTACTGATTTTATTTTATTTCTTGCCATCTCTTCCTCTTGAAAGTGACTACTTCTTTTTGTTCTAGAGCTCTCAGGTGTACTGTTGAGTTGATAGTACGAGATCTCTTCAATTTTTTATTTAGTGCTATGAACTTTACTCTTTGCAAGACTTTCATTTTGTCCAGAAGTTATGTATTCATTTTCATTGAACCCTAGAGAGACTTTAACTTCTTTCTATATTTCTAACTTGGCCCATTTTTCATTTGGTAGGGAGTTGTTCGGTTTTCATTAATTTGTAAGTTTTCTGCTGTTTCTGTTGTTGTTAACGTCTAACTTTAATCCATGGTAGTTTGATAGAATATAGGGAGTTGTTTCTATCTTTTTTTTTTTAATCTGTTAATACTTAACCTTGTGCCTAAGTATATGGTCAACTTTGGAGAAAGTTCCATGAAATGCTGAGAAAAGGATATATTGTTTTGCTTTTGGGTGAGATGGCTGTCTTTTATCCTGCTAGGTCCGGCACTGCAGTGCCCAAGATATCTGCTGGACATCTTAATTCTCAGTCAGCAAAGCCTCTCACCTGCTTTGCTCCATCCCATATCACACTGCTGAAGGCCTCTCTCTGAGCCTGGCAGCAATCTCTCTACCTATCCAGTTCCCAAGACAGGTTTCCATGCCAGAAACACCCATTCCAACTCCGTGGTGGCCCAGACCAGCCACCCCACACTCCATTACACTTAAATCGCTACATGAAAGAACACACAATACAATAACTTTTGACCCAATTGATAAGATATAATTGCCCACCTAAACATAGAAAGCCCAATACACATTCATCCCTTGAAAACATTTGTTAACAACCTGTAAAGGTACAGCATGGAATCTTACTGTCACCTGCCATATTGTCCTGCCACGGCTTCTCTCCCTGTCCCTCTTGTCTCTTCCTCCTTTCTGTTCCAGTCTCCTCTTCTTCCTTCAAACTTTTCTCCTGCCCATCCTTCCTTCTTGTCCAATGACAGGCCTCCTTCTATCTTGTACCTGCCTCACCTGTGACATCATCCCACAAGATGTTCTGTGAATATCTGGTTCATTTGGTTTATAATGTCTGTTAGCTCCAGTAGTTCTCTGTTTAGTTTTTGTCTAGATGACCTGTTCACTGGTGAGAATGAATATTGATGTCTCCCACTGTCAGTGTCTGCAGGTCAATACATGACTTAAGCTGTAATAGGGTTTCTTTTACAAATTTGGGTGCCCTTGTGTTTTGGGCATAGCTATTAAGAATGGAAATGTCAAATCAGTTGATTTCTCCTTTGATGAATATGTAGTTTCCTTCCCTATCTCTTTTGATTGGTTCCTTTTTAAAATCTATGTTGTTAGATATTAAAATGGCTACACCAGCTTTTTTAATTTGATCCATTTGCTTGGAATATCCTATTTCAACACTTTACCCTAAGATAACATCTATTTATGATGTTGAGGTATATGTTTTAGATATAGTAAGAGCATGGATTCTGTTTTCAAATTCATTCTCTTAATCTGTGTATTTGTATTGGGAAATTGAGACCACTGATATTGAAAGTTACCAGTGACCAATGGTTGTTAATTACGATTATGTTTTTGTTGTTTTTGTTGCTGCTGTTGTTGTTGTTGTCATGGTTGTAGTGGTGATGATGTTAATAATGATTTTGTGTTTGTGTGTGTGTGTGTGTGTGTGTGTGTGTGTGTGTGCGTGCGCGCACGGTTCCCTTCCTTAGATTTTGATATTTTGATGGTCTGAGATTATTTACTCCCTGTGCCTTCATGGTTTCAGTTAACCTTTTTAAGTTGGAGTCTTCCTTTTATAATCTTCTGTAGGGCTAGATATTGTTTAAATTTTATTTTATCATGGAATATTTTAATTTCTTCATCTATGGTGAAGTATTAGTAATAAACACTCTTTCTCTGCAATGAAGCTATACATTTTTACTGTAATTCAAAAATAAATAATTTTGCAAAAATTAATTGACTGGCTTTCTCAAGAAAAATAATAGTGCACTATCTGGGCATCTAGAGATTCAGAGCTTGACCCATCCCGGGAAGGCAGATAGACACTGCTTATTGCAATGCTGAACTCTGACCTTTTGACCTTCTATCAGAGCAATTGAAACATGATTATAATATGTGAGAAAAGAAAGCACATATCATTTATAACTTGTCAGTCATCTGGCAATTACTTTTCTGCTAATTAAACATACATATTAAAACTGTGTTACTATCCTGAACCATTAAAGATAAAATGTTCTTTAATTAACTCTAAGTTTTGTAATCATACATCACCTAATGGCAACTATTAAACTGTTTTATGAACTATTAATCCAAGAAATATTTGCAGATCTATGTAAAGTATAATAGAGTGGGTCTTCTCGTAAAGAAAAATTAATAAAAAATTAATTTAGCATTATGTCTGGTATTCATTCATAAAAGAAATTTGAAGCAAGTCTAAATAAAATTGAAATTATTTCATAAAATTTCAAAGTATTGGATAACAATTATTTTCTCTTTTGGAAGACAATTTTATAATTATATTTATGTACAGAAAACTTAGTGTACATTTAACCCAGCTTAGTGGCGAGTTCTTTAGCCTTTGTCTTTTCCAGCTTGGCAATGCGAGCCACAGACTTAGGACCCAGAACGTTGCCTCCCCAGTGGTGGTGGATCTCATCACATCTGTCATTATAATTGGTCCTAATAGCTTCCACCAGCTTAGCCAGAGCACCCTTGTCTTCCGAGTTCACCTGTGTGAAGGCAACAGTGGTGTATGATTTCCTGTGGACCAGGCGCCCCAGCCTGGCCTTTCCCTTGATGATGCAGTAGGACACCCCCATCTTTCGACGCAGGGCAGGCAGGAAAACCATCAGCTCAGTGGGATCTACATCATGGGCAATCACCACCAGCTGGACCTTCTTGTTCTCCATCAAGGTGGTGACTGTATTGACCACTGCTCAGAGGACAGGTGGTCTCTTGGTTGGGACATCCCCTTTGCCAGCAGCTTTGTTCTCAGCGCGGGCCAGCAGCCTTTGCCTCTTCTCCTGTGTTGTCTCTGGCCTGTACTTATGGGCAAGCTTAAGTAGCTGAGTCGCTGTTTGCCTGTCCAGGGCCTGGGTGAACTGGTTAACGGCAGGAGGTACTTTAAGCCATTATAGAGGATGGCTCTTTGCCGCTGCAACCTGATGTAGTGGGGCCATTTGATGAAGTATGTTAGATCTTTTATGGGCTGGATGTCCTGCCCCATGCCGAAGTTCTTGGGCCTTTTCTCTTTTGGTTCTTTTTTTTTTTTTTTTTTTTTTTTTTTTTTTTTTTTTTTTTTTTTTTTTTTCGGAGCTGGGGACCGAACCCAGGGCCTTCTTGGGCCTTTTCTCAAACAAAGGATTGACTACCTTTTCGGCCTCCTGTTTCTTGAGAACGGCGGGGGCCAGAACCACCTTCTTCCCCTTGGCCTTCTTTCCTTTGGGCATCTTGCTCTGCTGGAGGAGAGCGCTAACAATTACTTTCAAAGCAAGAAAATCAATGTGCTTCCTTTCTCTATCCGTGATAAATTTATAACTCCCTGATAACTTAATATGCTTTTTTTTTAATCTCCTTTCACTCCCTCTTCTTTTCTTTCTTTTTTCTTTTTTCTTTCTTTTTTTTTTTCTTAGTAGGCACATGTCCTAAGGTAGCATTAACTATCACCTTGGCCTACCCTGAAACTGAAATAATTCAGTAATTGTCTTTATCAGGTTGGTCTGTGGGCATGGCTGGGAGGGATAGTCTTCATTGGTAAGTGATGTAGGAACACCCAGCCCAGTAGGAAGAAGCACCTTTTCCTGGGCAGCTGAACCAACCAGTATACAGAAGCTCGCTAAGTGTGAACCAGCAAGCAAGGCACCAAGCAGCATTCATCCATGAAGCTTTCTGCTTCACGTTGCTGCCCTGAGTTCTTGACCCAACTCCCCCCAGTGATGGACTGTGACCAGGAAGTGAAAGAAGAAATTAACTCCTTCCTTTTCTAAGCTGCCTTTGATTAGAGTGTATTATCACAGTAGCAGAAAACTAGAACAGCATAATTGCTATTAATAAGAAAATCGGATAAAAATTCTTCCAATAAACAGGGCTTTATGATCCCTTCCTATATAGCCTTCTTTTACTCTATTCTAGGACCCTTCCTTGATTGTGTATTAGCTCTACTGAAACCATCTATGAGGATCATTGATTGCATGAGTATATGCAGGACAGTCTTAGTTTTTGTCAACTGTGCCCAACTTAATACTATCCAAAGATCAATTTTTAGACAGACATTTATTTATTCATTTACTCAAAGGAAAGTGCTATTCCAGGCCACAGTAGACATAATACACATCTGACCTTCCATCCTCACTGTTCTGCCTTCTGTCTGCCTGTTCCCCGAAGGAAAATAATAGTCACCTTTAGCTGAGCACTTACAAGGCAGTATTCACTGTGGCTTAACCAAACTATCCATTCGGTGCTCACAACTTGACCTGGCTAATGCAGGGTAGTGTGGTTTCTTTCATTTAAGATTTATTTTGTCTTTTAATTTGGTGTGTGCACATGTGTTTGTGTGTGCACAAGAGTGTCAGTACTCTTAGAGGCCAGAGAGGGTGTCAGATCCCCTGGAGCTGGTACTGCACGGTTGTAAGGAGCCTGACTTGAGTACTGAGGACCAAACTTGAGTCCTTTACAAGAACATCAAGCATTATTAGTCGATGAGTCCATGTGCTTTATCTCTTTCCTCTCCTCCCCCACCCCTCTCTGTATCTTTGTTCATTCTCTGGCTGAGTAATTCAACCACTATAGACATGAATTTCTTCATTCATAAACTAATGTAATTATAATGTTATATTTTCTTTATCAATAAATCAGAGAGTCTGATAGCATCTGTAAGAGCTGTTGGTGTAGATATTTAAATTAGTAGGTGTAAAGGGCTTATAATAATGGCTGGTTCAGTAAACCTGAGCCATTTTTACAGCCGCACCACAGTCCATGAATGAATGGAGAAAGACACAGCAGTAAGCATGAGAAGTGTGCTGTCTGTTAAAGTCAATGTGTGTCTCATAAACCTGAAACCACACTCTGGATGAGTGAGTGAATGCATGAATGAATGAATGAATGAATGAATGAATGGTAATCTTAATTGACTTTAACATAGAAACTAAAGTGCTAATCAAGGACTTCTAAACCCTAGATGACTCCAGAGAAGTTCAAGTGAAATTTTTAACTGTACCAAATACCAGTTTGCCACAGATCTTCCTTGCTCTTGAAAAAAAAAATCAAAGTACCAATGAATACAAAAAGCAGAAAATCTCCTCTGTGGGGAGGGAAAGAAGGTTGTCTGGGCTCCCTAGTGAGTCTGAATAAGGAGTGGAGAAAGATATTAAGATTTTGACATAGCTTATGAAGAGGAAAATGGCCACCCTTTCAGGTTTATAACCGAAGGGACCAATTTGGCATGAAGAAATCCCCTCCCACTGCTCTCTGCTCAGCCACAGAACATCTCATACAAGAAGAAGAAGAGAGAAGCCTTGGGAGGACTGAGCATACAGACATAAGTTACTCAACCTCTGGGAAATGTGCTTGGGCAATGCCCACCTCTCACTTTTCTTGCCTGACCCTGTATTTTTGCATTTGAGCAGAATTATGGTCATGTTTTCAATCAAGTCACAGATTTTCTTAGCCGTGGATATACAGGTTGTACGTGTAGTCAGGTAGACCAGTAAGTCCATTTGAGACAGTAAAGAAAAATAGTTCATTTCTACAGGCTCTTTTCCTGATTATTTCTATAAAAAAAAATAATTCACAGGACTCTGGATGGTAACCATCACTGTGCATCATGATGTCAAAATCCTGCTTAAATATTTAAACCCAACAAAGGATTGCTGTTTCCCAAGCGATCTCGAAGTATGTGTTTCCAGAGTACTCACATGCAGACTCTTTTCTATTACATATATAAACACATTTTTAACATGGAGCTTCATGGAAAATTAAAATACAGACAGCAGACGGCTTTGTTCTCTGCCTTTTAAACCATGTAGTGGGTTCAAGTGCCTGGGCAGCTGTGAGGCTCACTTGGGGTTGTGAGGATGGAAGAGATGACATAGCAGAGCACGTGACTGGTGCAATCATGAATCAAATGTAAGTTGACGGAACACATGGGGTATTATTTGGGGCGTCTTTTTTTTCTTTGCTGGCATACATTCATATGACATTTCGGCTGCGTAACTCTAGGCTGTAACTTATGCATATCTGTGGGACAGAGGAATCTCTCGAAGAATGAAGAGAGACCTTATTCAAAAGTGTGCAGTGGAAATTAGTCCTCACAATGGAGTCCCTTTACCAAGAACCACTGGGTGAGCGGTATGTAGTGCATCATGCATGGCGTTCTAGAGACTCAGTCAGCTGATGCAGGCAGGAATAACAATAGGAGTACTGTGCAATCATGGCTCCTACAGCAGCACTAGATGGAGCGGAATCTCCCTACCCAGGAGAAAGGTTAAACAAAATGATGAGACCATAAATGTTCCTAGCATAAGAACAATGTTTCTACCTGAGGTGGTTGGGGAGGGAAGGGGTGGTGGGAAGGGAGAGGGGACCAGAAACACATGTGACAACTACTAGCAGATATGGACCCAGCATTTCTATCAAGGGCAATAATAAAAGAATAAAGTGCACTTGAAAGCCATTGTACTCGGGCAGACTCTTTGAGAGCAAGTGAAGGAGATTAAATATGCTAAGGTAGTGAAAGGATTCAGTTTAGAATGGCTAAATGTATCAAATTTATAAACTAATGCTGGGGCTCAGCAGATAAGGAGCACTTGCTGCTCTTGCAAAGGACCTTGAGTTTGGTTCCCAAACCCACACCAGGTATCTCATAACTCCATTATCACGGTTACAATGCTTTCTTCTGCCTCTACCAACACTGTATGCCTATGATACACACACACACACACACACACACACCCATACACACACCCATACACACACACCCATACACACACACACATACACACACACACGTACACACACACCCATACACACACACATACACACACCCATACACACACCCATACACACACACCCATACACACACACACATACACACACACATACACACACACCCATACACACACATACACACACACACATACACACATATATTCACATACACACACATATATATGTAGATATGCACATATGTAGATACATACATATTTATATATTTTATATATATATAATGTGGGCATGAAGAAATCTTTCTTTAAAAATCTAACAAGAATATATGAGGATGAGGTAAATGAAAACAGGAAAAACAACTTTTTAAAAAGATTTATTTATTTTGGTGTGTATGTGTGTTTTGCCTGTATGTGTTCCATGCACCACAGGTATGCCTGGTGCCTACCAAGGACAGAAGAGTGTAGGATAGATGGTTGTGAGCTACCATTTGGGTGCTGGGAATCAAATTTAGGTCCCTGGAAAAGCAGCCAAATCCAAACCTTTCTTCCTAGACTGGAAAACTGGTGTCTTTAGAAGGAAAATAGATGATTTAATCGATTATTTTAAAAATAGTGTTGAGAAATCATTTAATAGTGTCTACTTAAAACCAATCCAAGCATGCTTTATGACCGAAATATTTCAATTCTGTGTATGCTTCAAAAAGAAATACATGTGCTAGCCACTGAAAAGGGCATAGAAAAATATTCATAGGCACTAATCGTAGTAGAAAGACATTTAAAAAAAAAAAAACCTAAAATCTCACTGGTGAATCAAATAATGGTTGTCCAAACAATGCATTGCTGGTGAAATACTAAAGTTGAACAATGAGTTTTTCTTACTCATTGCTTAAGGACAACACAGAGGTCAAATACACACCATATGGTTCTATAATTCTATTTATCTGAGGTTGAAAATAGGCCAGGCTCATGGCCAAGGTGAGAATTCGGATGTTGTTTACCTCTGTGGGATGCTATGATGACAGAGATGGTCCAAAATGCTAGGAACGTTCTGTCTTTTGTCCTTGCTCCTCAGATGTATCTACTTTACCTAAGTCCATCTAGACTCCCCTCCCAACTGTCCACGTTTCTGTTTGTACACTGTACTTTCGTCACTTAACTGCTCATCATAAACCGGACTGCGAACCCAAACCCCGATTCCGAGTCTTCCAACCTGCACAGCCTTGAACAAGCTCTGTCTCGGCCTCAACCTCTTCTCTTCAAATCACAAGGATCTTAGTTACCTCGAGTTACTGCAATGACATAAGCTCATGGGTCTGGCACCAAATCAGTATCCAGTGAACAAAAGTGCTAATATTAGTAAGTTGGGGTCATGAGACAGACTGAGTCCTGGTGGGCAGCTGTAAATGAAAACACCCTGAGAGCTAGAAGGAATGCGATTGAAGAGAGGGCTCACTGCAGGGAAGATAAGGAGGAAAACGGTTTCTCAGCAAGAGCCATCAACAGTGCCAAGTGCCGCAGAGAGGTCAATGGAGATAAGGAGAGAACAGACCTTGAGCATGGAAGGCAAGGGTAAGCTTTGCCTGAGCAGATTTAATAAAGCTAGGAGCAGACGTCATGCTGTAATAAGTTAAAACACCAAAGGGAAGTGAAGACGGTATGCGCATGCGTGTGTGCATGCGTGCGTGAGTGCGTATGTTTTGAGTCTTTCGAGAAGAGTGACCATGTAGAAGAGAATGGGTGGAGAGTGAAAGCAGACTAAGGGAGAGGAAAGAAGAGGATATGGAGGGAGGGGAAGGGAAGAGGAGACGAGGAGAGGATCAAGGGGTTGGGGATTTGGCTCAGTGGTAGAGCGCTTGCCTAGCAACCGCAAGGCCCTGGGTTCGGTCCCCAGCTCCGAAAAAAAAAAAAAGGAGAGGATCAAAAGAAAAGAGGACATGAAGAAATGTTTTAACTGAGTACTTTTATGTAGGAAAACCCAACAGAAATTGCAACAAGGTGACAAAGTGAGGTTCCCCAGGAGGTGAAGGAAATAAAAAGCAATGTGTAAGGAGTTACCCTGAGCACAGCTAAGGAGTCTCTTCTTGGGTACAGGAGGAAAAGGAAGATAGGATGAGTACAGATGTGGAAGACTGGCGAGTAGGGAAGTCAATCCCATCGTTGCAATTTCCCAGTAAAGAACTCTCAGCCACAGTAACCAGAACGATGCTTGAAATGATAGAATACAAGATACAATAATAGAATGTTCTTTTAAAAAAAAATGTGAGGGTGTGTGGGAGAGATACTGTCACACCCCCATCTTTATGTTAGCACTGTCCTCAGTGGCTAAGATGTAGAAGCCACCCAAATGTCCACAAATTAATTATACAGACTCTGTGTTTCATGAATACAATAAAATAATATTCTGCTTTAAAAAAGAAAATCCTGTTCCTTGTGTCGGCATGAATCAGTCTGGAAGACAATTTGCTCAGTGATCTAAGCACAGCAAGGGGGAAACGCAGCAGTATCTCACCTTAAGTTGGGATATAAAGAAGTTGGGGTGGCCAGACATGATGGCACATGCCTGACATACAAGCTTCTGTGTGCAGGGGAAATGGGAAGACCAAGTGTGAGGCCAGCTCTTAACTTCCTAGTGAGTTCCAGACTGAGACAGAGGGGGGTGGAGGGAAGAAGAAGATAAAAATAGGAAAGAGAAGGGAGAAAAGGAAAGGGAAGGGAAGGAAGGGAAGAAGGAAAGGGAAGGGAAGGGAGGGAAGGAAGGGAAAGGAAGGGAAGGGAAGCAGAGGGGAGGGGAGAGGAGAGGAGAGGAGAGGAGAGGAGAGGAGAGGAGAGGAGAGGAGAGGAGAGGAGAAGAGAAGAGAAGAGAAGAGAAGAGAAGAGAAGAGAAGAGAAGAGAAGAGAAGAGAAGAGAAGAGAACAACTCCAATTCATATAAGCAGAATGGAATGGTGGAAGCCAGGGATTAAAACCCAGGGACTGAAGTAGCAGTAGTCAGTTGGGGAAATACTGGTCAAGGGGCATAACCTTTCAGTTGGATAGAAAGAATAGATTAAAGAGATTCGTGGAACAGCATAATGGGTAGGTTTACAGTCACTAGTGATGCACTGTACTTCTTTATTAGCATTTAGTTACTAGATAAGAATGAGTCACATTAAGACATCCTCATATACAGGTATCATGTTCTTTGATCATACTCACCTTCATTAGACTATTATCACACCTTCTTTCCAGGTTCCTGTCAGCTCTCAAATACCTTACATTTTAAAAAGAAATTTTTTTTACTCTGTGCTTGATGTTTACCTTGAGCCTGGCTAATTTCACTAAACATGTTTTCTCTGCTTTCATAAATTTTCCAGCAAGTGACAAAAGCGCTCTCTCTCTCTCTCTCTCTCTCTCTCTCTCTCTCTGTGTGTGTGTGTGTGTGTGTGTGTGTGTTTATGTGTGTGTGTGATATCTACCATGTGTCTGCTTGTGTATATAAGTACATATGTGTTTGTGTTTCTGTGTGTACATTTGTACATTTGTTTGTGTGTACATCTAGGCTGACCCCATGATTGATTGTTAATAGTGCCACATGTAGCACTCTGGAGAGTGGGCCCCATACCTCAACTGAACAGCACAGTAGAGCTGACCCTGGTGTGGTAGGAGAGCCAGCTCCAAGTGCAGGAGATAAAAAAACTTGGCCCTTGAGCTTTGCCAGCTGCAACTTTGGGTGAGCTAGCTGGGCAAGGCTGGAGAGCTCTCCCTGGTGGTGTGGGTAAGGGAGAGCTATCAGACTGGCCAACTCAACTACCACTGAGGCCCAGATCTAGGGCTTTCAGTTGGCCCATCCTAACATCTACCCAATCTATGAACTGCTAAAATGTGTGAAAGACTGGGTCCTGCATATTCAAAGCTGCAGGATCTCCATGACAACAGGGCAACAACAGACTATCCAAGAGGAGTCCCAGTAAAGATCCAATATTGATGTTTGTGGTGGTTTGAATAGGTATGGCCCCCATAGATTTATGTGTTTTGAACATTTGGCCCATAGGGAGTATGAGGCCTTCTTGGTTGAGAGTGACCTTTTTGGAGGATGTGTGTCAAGGTAAGGGTGAGCTTTGAGGTCTCCTATGTTCAAGCTCTGCCCAATGTAGAATCCAGTCCCCTTCTGCAGCCTTCAGATCAAGATGTAAAACTCTCAGATCCTCCAGCACCAAGTCTGCCTGTACACTACCATATTTCCCACCATGATGATAATGGACTACACCTTTGAAATTATTAGCCAGCCACAACTCAATGTTTTCCTTTATAAGAATTGTCTTCCTCATCATGTCTCTTCACAGAAATACAGCCCAAAGTAAAACAATGTTGTAGCAGAAGCCAGAGGTCTCAAACCAGACCAATGACTCATTGTAATGAACATTTGCAAGTAACAATACGTGGACAAAAGGGTATACTGTAGGATATACTGTGGCACACTAAAGCTTCCATGATGAGAAGCTTTTTATGTTTCAGAAGAGTTTTTTTTTCATTATTTTTGTTTTTTGTTTGCTTTTGGGGGGAGGTTGCAAGAGCGAGGGTGGATGTAAAGGGAGAAGGAAATGAGTGGGGTTGGGGTACATGATGTGAAACTCACAATCAATAAGAAGATTTTTTTTAAAAAGCAATAAAAAAGAATAGTTGTACAGTGGACAAGCATGTTCAAGTATATCTAGGTTAAGCTGTCTTGGATTCCTTGGAGTATATTCCTAAGAGGTGGTATAAGTAGAAAGTACAGAAATTCCAAATTTTTGTTCATTTTTTAAAATGTCATGGGTATGGATTTCTGCCTGCCTGTGTGTAAGTGTACGATGTGCATGCGCCTTTGAAAACCAAAGGATGCCCAGGAACTGGAGTTCCAGAAGACTGGGAGCTGCCCTGTGGATACTGGGAAGAGAGCCCAGGTCCTCTGCAAGAGCACCAAGTGCTGAGCCACTCCTTAGACCCCAATTTTAGGTTTTCGAGACAGCACCATGCTGATTCCCATGGTGAGCACACATTAATTTACATCCCCATCAGCAGTGTGATGACAATGTTTCTTTTCTTGTCACACCATCCCCTGCACACACTGCTGTCTGCTTGCTTTGCATTAGTCACCATGACTGGATCGAGACAAATCTAAGTTTACTTTTAATTTGCATTGCCATTCAGTTCACTCCCAGATTTCTTGATTAGATTACTAGTGGAATTTGGGTGTTTAATCTGTTAGTTAATTAATATCTTGTTAATATGTTTTTTTACATATTCTAGGTATTAGCAACTTGTGAGGTATACAGCAGTCAAAGATTTTCTCTACCTCTACTTCCGTAGTCTGTCTCTTCACTCAGTTGTTGATGAGAATGAAGCTTTTAACATCAGGAGTCTCCCTGTTAATCCTTGCTATTATTTTCTTCAACATTAAGCCTTTTTTATTTAGAAATTTTTCATAGAATATATTGATTATATCCTTTCAGCTCCTCCAACTCCTCCCAGATCCCCCTAACCTGCACAACTTCATGTTCTCAATGTCTTTAAACATACACACACACACACACACACACACACACACACACACACACACACAAAATAATAAGACAAAAAAAATACCAAAGCAAAATAAAACAATACACATATCTGTGGCTCCAGGTGCCTAGCCATTTTCTTGGCCATTTTCTTCTTTGTTCCTTGACTTCTCTTTCTTTTTTGCCATCTAATTTTTTCAGGAAATTTCTTCCTTAGTGGCAAAGAAGTATCACTGAATCATAATTCATTGTACCAGCATCAACTAGCCACCATCCCCTAAGAAATTCATGTTTCCTATTCAGTTCAGAAATTATTTCAAAATGGACTCCCACTGGACTCAGTAGGCCCTGAGTCAATCATTGTAGTGCAAGAAATGACCAGCTACTCCTGGAGCTGGGAGGTGTGATTAGTCCTTAGCAGCAACAGGGCCTAGCATGACTTTAGGTTTTCTTTGTGCCAAAGGATGGAGATATATATGCAGGACTGACCAAACAAAGCAAGGGGAGGGAGGATTCAAAACCTAAAACTTATCTTCATTTTATTTCTATATAAGAATGTCCTTATTTCCTGGGAATTCAAACTAAACTTTCATATATACATATGCTTGCACACACACACACACACACACACACACACACACACACACACACACGGAGTATCCAAACTTTACAACTTTACATTAAACTTTTCACTCTCTCCCTGCACATCCCATTGTTCTGTTCCTGGGAACATCTTTTACTCACCTGTATTGAAAACATTTAAAATAACTCAAGTATGAGAAAGCTATGGGTGCTGTACACCTGTTACCCTGGGATGATCAAAGTAGGATTATGAGAATAAGGCCAGCCTGATCTACAAATAAGACCCTAGAGGTAGCCAAGGCTATCCCCTCGAATACAAGGATGCGAGATAAAGCAAGATGTTAAGATAACTTTGGTGTAATTTAATACAGCTTGGACTCAGTTACCCTCTAGTGAGACCCCTTGACACTTTCTGTTGCTCTAAAAAGGGAAAACCAAAGACATGAGCATGTGACTCAGAGCATTTCCAACTGTTGCTGACCCAAGTCATAGCTGACCTCAGAGTGTTGCTCTCTGGCCTTCCGTCTGCTCCTCCCCACTAATAGGGTGACCTCTCCCTCCAGACCTACCATATGTGTTCATCTCTCCCTGTCAACAGTTGTTTTCATCCTGTGCAAACTTCCCATTTCCAAGAGAGCCCTTCCTGACCTCTTTAACTACACCCAACCCAGTCAGTTGATTTCCACTTTCATGCAACTGTTCTACTCGCATCTCAATGATGTGCCTTGCAATACCTACAGCTTTTCAGCTCCTTGTGCATTTGCTCTGCCATGGTCGTTGCATCACAAACTCCAAGAGTTTAGGAACTGGGCTTGAGGTTGTACAGCCAACACCAAATATGTTGCTAGTACCCAACCAAGTGACTCCATATTGAAGGAATCAACCAATTTACATTTGAACGGTTTTTGTTCTGCTTTTAGTTTTGGAGATGGCATCATACAGGCCAGGCCATCGTTGAATTTGTTAGGTAGCCAAGGCTGACCTTGAACTCCTGATCCTTCTACCTCCACTTCCACTCCCCAAGTCCTGATACTACAGGCCCCTGCCACTAGGTCCAGCCATGTATTATTTGTTCAAATAAAATAATTTCTATTTCAGTTGCCTTGGAAAAAAAGAATATGATATAAAGTAAGAACATTTTCATCTGATTCGGGATTTCACTTTAAGGATAAGAAATATTTTTAATATATATTTACTAGTATTTATATCTTAAACATAAGTTATAGGTTTGACTTTTTGTTTTTCAAAGCATAGCCTACTGAGTGATATATTTATCATATGTCTACTCTCATCGAGGTGGTACTCAAAATGCAAAAATAAAAAACTCATTCATAAGGAAAATTGACCTTGGCCATTGCTTTAACACTGTTTAATTAATTATATGCAGCATAATTATCTGCTTGATACCAGATACTATACGTACCTTGGCATCAACTTTATTTGTTTATATATTAGTGATTCTCCACGAAAAATATGTCTTCACTTTGTACCCTGGAGGACTCATTATCTCTCCAGAGGCAGATGGAGATTTATATGTAAAAATTGATAATATCCCTCTTTGCAAAATTAAAGATGTTGGCCAACTTCTTTGGCAGCTGTCCTATTTGCATAATTGCATTTGGCTTTCTCAATTTCCCCTGAAGCTGCAGATGAATAAGGTACTTCTTTGCATTTGCATTTTGAAAGCTTTATTGTACCTCCTTAAACAGCTCTCCTCAGCTACCGCCTTAAACCTGGCTCTACCGCCTTAAACCTGGCTGGGTGGTTGAATTTTCTGTGTGCAGGCAAAGCATACCGAGTGTCTTTCGATCAAAGGAATTCATCACTTGTCATGGACTTAGATAAGCAAAATGTTGCAGTGTTTTCTGCAGTCTTCAGCGACAAAGAGCATTGCTAAGGTAACTTCCCTACAACTCTCTACTGAGTGTAGTTAACCATAGGTTAGGAAGGGTTTGCTTGAAATTGTGCCTAGAATGGCATTGTACTCAACTAGGGAAGCAGAATATGAGTGCATCTTATTCTTCATATATTCACCAGAGACTGTTAGGGTCATCTAATCAATATGCATAACAGTCAGAGTTCTAAAGCAGAGAAGAGTCCCTCATTCCTTTAAGACCCACTATGCCAACCTTCTAAGAAACAAATCACACCTACCTTCTAAACCAAGATTGACATGGGTTGAGCTTCTTCAGATACATATCAATCTCTTTCCTAGATAGGCTGAATCAAGAGCCTGTTCATTGGCCTAGGATAGTTTTGCACACTAAACTCCATATTGAATGGTGGATAGCAAACCTACCAGGTGCTGTAGACAAGGAGGGTTCAATTAATTTAATAATGTCGAGAGACATTCTGGGACAGTGTCAAACATTGGAAATGTTAAAAAAAAAAAGGAAGCGGTTTTCTATACTCATGAGGAACTCTTAAATGAAGTCAATCGTCACTTAAATGATTATGGGTATGAATACATATGCATTCTTAACATATTGCTATGAATAAATAAAGCAAAATTCTATGAGTCCCGCTAAAATTGTTATGTGACAAGGCCTAAGATAAGAAATGGAGACGAAAAAGCTATGAAGCTGGAGAATTAAGAGGCAATTATTTCTAACAAAGGAAATGGTGTTGGATACCCTTAGAGAATTCTCCCTTTCCAGGGGCCCAGTGAGGGGCAGAGAACATTGTCACTGGACCATAGGAATTGAGCAAAAGAGGCATCAATTAGAATGGTTCAGGAACACAAACAGAAAATCCCTTCAAAGTTATGCTAGCGTCTATCAAAACAATCATGGTAAGTCACTGAAGGGATTATAGGCCCAAAAGGAAGCTGGGTTACTCTAAATTTCATTTGAAAGCCTTGGGCTGGCCACAGTAGGACAAACTGTAGAAAAAGGAAAGAAGGAACCTTTGGAAGAAACGAATAGAGTAACTGTTCATGAGCCCAGGCTTGAGAAAGCTAGTGTGTGCTGTAGTGGTGGCAATGGGAAAAGGGGAAGTAAATGACTTCACAGAAATGTAAGAGAGAAATCTGGCAAACTTTGTTGATTGATGTGGCTTAGACGTGTTGATCCTGGGATCCTTTGAGGTGGCCAGACCATGATTTTGAATAGGCATTTGGGTATAAGGGCCAAGAACTCGAAAGCCCAGGACTTAGCAGACAACTGATAAAAACTGAGTCATGGGTTTTTTTTTAATCCATATAAAATAGAATATGTGTTCTATAGAGAGATACAGCACACAGATCTCCTTCCAATAGATTTGACTCCCAAACTGACAAGAATTAGATTAGTGGAGAGACTTCATCTCTGAGCTCTCTTATAGCCTGCCCTATCTAAGCCTCTTCACAAGAAATTCCTTTACTGCATCCCACCTCTGGTAAACGACAAGGCATCAATGTAAGAGGTAAAGATACTTCAGTCTAATGAAGGATGAACAGGTGATTGGTAATCATAATACCTGCTGGTTTGGTCAAAGCTTCACAGGACCCGTTTCTAAATTCAACTTCTTTCTCCTTTACTAGTCTTCTTTCTGTGGACACTGCTTCTTTTTTTAATACATGTGGTTGTCTACATATTCATTCGTGAGAATGGGTGTATGTTCACCTGAGAGTCGGTGCATGTGTGTTTGCAGAAGAACATGCATGTGTACTTGGAGGCTGGATCACAGCTTCAGGGGTTAGCCCCTGGAATACTATCCAGCTCTTTTGAAACAATCTCTCAGCAGCATGGAGCTCAACAATTACCTTTTAGACTCACTGCCTGCTGAACCCCAGTGGTCCTAATGTCTCCGCATCCCTGGAAGTAGGATTACAAGGATGTGCATCACAGCTGGCATTTTAGATGGGTTCTGGGAATCAAACTCTTCTTGGTAAGGCAAGTGCGTTATGGACTGAGCCATTCTCTACAGCCCCACAAGGCTTGGTTATAATAAATTTAATGGATTTGAAACTTAATCTCAATTACAACCAGTCTAGAGAAGTAAACAAATGAAGCGCAAAATGGAAAGAGCAAAGAGCTTACTATCATGGTTAGAGAAAGGTAACTGTAAAGTGAAGGAGAAGAAAATGCTAGAAAGCAAGAAGGCAAATCTGGGGCAGCAGCTCTCTGCTCCCAGACCCGGTGAGAGAGAGACCCAACCGCCTGGTCAGGTGGGCACTCCTGAGGCTGCAGAGCAGAAGAGACCACCAACTCTGCTCACCCCTGCCCACATCCCTGGCCCAAGAGGAAACTGTATAAGGCCTCTGGGCTCCCGTGGGGGAGGGCCCAGGAGCGGCAGGACCCCTGCCACAGACACCGCCGGACCCTGAAGGAAACAGACCGGATAAACAGTTCTCTGCACCCAAATCCCGTGGGAGGGAGAGCTAAACCTTCAGAGAGGCAGACAGGCCTGGGAAACCAGAAGAGACTGCTCCCTGCACACACATCTCGGACGCCAGAGGAAAAAGCCAAAGACCATCTGGAACCCTGGTGCACTGAAGCTCCCGGAAGGGGCGGCACAGGTCTTCCTGGTTGCTGCCGCTGCAGAGAGCCCCTGGACAGCACCCCACGAGCAAACCTGAGCCTCGGGACCACAGGTAAGACCAAATTTTCTGCTGCAAGAAAGCTGCCTGGTGAACTCAAGACACAGGCCCACAGGAACAGCTGAAGACCTATAGAGAGGAAAAACTACACGCCCGAAAGCAGAACACTCTGTCCCCATAACTGACTGAAAGAGAGGAAAACAGGTCTACAGCACTCCTGACACACAGGCTTATAGGACAGTCTAGCCACTGTCAGAAATAGCAGAACAAAGTAACACTAGAGATAATCTGATGGCGAGAGGCAAGCGCAGGAACCCAAGCAACAGAAACCAAGACTACATGCCATCATCGGAGCCCAATTCTCCCACCAAAACAAACATGGAATATCCAAACACACCAGAAAAGCAAGATCTAGTTTCAAAATCATATTTGATCATGATGCTGGAGGACTTCAGGAAAGACCTGAACACACTTAGGGAAGCACAGGAAAACATTAATAAACAAGTAAAAGCCTACAGAGAGGAATCGCAAAAATCCCTGAAAGAATTCCAGGAAAACACAATCAAACAGTTGAAGGAATTAAAAATGGAAATAGAAGCAATCAAGAAAGAACACATGGAAACAACCCTGGATATAGAAAACCAAAAGAAGAGACAAGGAGCTGTAGATACAAGCTTCACCAACAGAATACAAGAGATGGAAGAGAGAATCTCAGGAGCAGAAGATTCCATAGAAATCATTGACTCAACTGTCAAAGATAATGTAAAGCGGAAAAAGCTACTGGCCCAAAACATACAGGAAATCCAGGACTCAATGAGAAGATCAAACCTAAGGATAATAGGTATAGAAGAGAGTGAAGACTCCCAGCGCAAAGGACCAGTAAATATCTTCAACAAAATCATAGAAGAAAACTTCCCTAACCTAAAAAAAGAGATACCCATAGACATACAGGAAGCCTACAGAACTCCAAATAGATTGGACCAGAAAAGAAACACCTCCCGTCACATAATTGTCAAAACACCAAACGCACAAAATAAAGAAAGAATATTAAAAGCAGTAAGGGAAAAAGGTCAAGTAACATATAAAGGGAGACCTATCAGAATCACACCAGACTTCTCGCCAGAAACTATGAAGGCCAGAAGATCCTGGACTGATGTTATACAGACCCTAAGAGAACACAAATGCCAGCCCAGATTACTGTATCCAGCAAAACTCTCAATTAACATTGATGGAGAAACCAAGATATTCCATGACAAAACCAAATTTACACAATATCTTTCTACAAATCAAGCACTACAAAGGATAATAAATGGTAAAGCCCAACATAAGGAGGCAAGCTATACCCTAGAAGAAGCAAGAAACTAATCGTCTTGGCAACAAAACAAAGAGAATGAAAGCACACAAACATAACCTCACATCAAATATGAATATAACGGGAAGCAATAATCACTATTCCTTAATATCTCTCAATATCAATGGCCTCAACTCCCCAATAAAAAGACATAGATTAACAAACTGGATACGCAACGAGGACCCTGCATTCTGCTGCCTACAGGAAACACACCTCAGAGACAAAGACAGACACTACCTCAGAGTGAAAGGCTGGAAAACAACTTTCCAAGCAAATGGTCAGAAGAAGCAAGCTGGAGTAGCCATTCTAATATCAAATAAAATCAATTTCCAACTAAAAGTCATCAAAAAAGATAAGGAAGGACACTTCATATTCATCAAAGGAAAAATCAACCAAGATGAACTCTCAATCCTAAATATCTATGCCCCAAATACAAGGGCACCTACATATGTAAAAGAAACCTTACTAAAGCTCAAAACACACATTGCACCTCACACAATAATAGTGGGAGATTTCAACACCCCACTCTCATCAATGGACAGATCATGGAAACAGAAATTAAACAGTGATGTAGACAGACTAAGAGAAGTCATGAGCCAAATGGACTTAACGGATATTTATAGAACATTCTATCCTAAAGCAAAAGGATATACCTTCTTCTCAGCTCCTCATGGTACTTTCTCCAAAATTGACCATATAGTTGGTCAAAAAACGGGCCTCAACAGGTACAGAAAGATAGAAATAATCCCATGCGTGCTATCGGACCACCACGGCCTAAAACTGGTCTTCAATAACAATAAGGGAAGAATGCCCACATATACGTGGAAATTGAACAATGCTCTACTCAATGATAACCTGGTCAAGGAAGAAATAAAGAAAGAAATTAAAAACTTTTTAGAATTTAATGAAAATGAAGATACAACATACTCAAACTTATGGGACACAATGAAAGCTGTGCTAAGAGGAAAACTCATAGCGCTGAGTGCCTGCAGAAAGAAACAGGAAAGAGCATATGTCAGCAGCTTGACAGCACACCTAAAAGCTCTAGAACAAAAAGAAGCAAATACACCCAGGAGGAGTAGAAGGCAGGAAATAATCAAACTCAGAGCTGAAATCAACCAAGTAGAAACAAAAAGGACCATAGAAAGAATCAACAGAACCAAAAGTTGGTTCTTTGAGAAAATCAACAAGATAGATAAACCCTTAGCCAGACTAACGAGAGGACACAGAGAGTGTGTCCAAATTAACAAAATCAGAAATGAAAAGGGAGACATAACTACAGATTCGGAGGAAATTCAAAAAATCATCAGATCTTACTATAAAAACCTATACTCAACAAAATTTGAAAATCTTCAGGAAATGGACAATTTCCTAGACAGATACCAGGTATCGAAGTTAAATCAGGAACAGATAAACCAGTTAAACAACCCCATAACTCCTAAGGAAATAGAAGCAGTCATTAAAGGTCTCCCAACCAAAAAGAGCCCAGGTCCAGACGGGTTTAGTGCAGAATTCTATCAAACCTTCATAGAAGACCTCATACCAATATTATCCAAACTATTCCACAAAATTGAAACAGATGGAGCCCTACCGAATTCCTTCTATGAAGCCACAATTACTCTTATACCTAAACCACACAAAGACACAACAAAGAAAGAGAACTTCAGACCAATTTCCCTTATGAATATCGACGCAAAAATACTCAATAAAATTCTGGCAAACCGAATTCAAGAGCACATCAAAACAATCATCCACCATGATCAAGTAGGCTTCATCCCAGGCATGCAGGGATGGTTTAATATACGGAAAACCATCAACGTGATCCATTATATAAACAAACTGAAAGAACAGAACCACATGATCATTTCATTAGATGCTGAGAAAGCATTTGACAAAATTCAACACCCCTTCATGATAAAAGTCCTGGAAAGAATAGGAATTCAAGGCCCATACCTAAACATAGTAAAAGCCATATACAGCAAACCAGTTGCTAACATTAAACTAAATGGAGAGAAACTTGAAGCAATCCCACTAAAATCAGGGACTAGACAAGGCTGCCCACTCTCTCCCTACTTATTCAATATAGTTCTTGAAGTTCTAGCCAGAGCAATCAGACAACAAAAGGAGATCAAAGGGATACAGATCGGAAAAGAAGAGGTCAAAATATCACTATTTGCAGATGACATGATAGTATATTTAAGTGATCCCAAAAGTTCCACCAGAGAACTACTAAAGCTGATAAACAACTTCAGCAAAGTGGCTGGGTATAAAATTAACTCAAATAAATCAGTTGCCTTCCTCTATACAAAAGAGAAACAAGCCGAGAAAGAAATTAGGGAAACGACACCCTTCATAATAGACCCAAATAATATAAAGTACCTCGGTGTGACTTTAACCAAGCAAGTAAAAGATCTGTACAATAAGAACTTCAAGACACTGAGGAAAGAAATTGAAGAAGACCTCAGAAGATGGAAAGATCTCCCATGCTCATGGATTGGCAGGATTAATATGGTAAAAATGGCCATTTTACCAAAAGCAATCTACAGATTCAATGCAATCCCCATCAAAATACCAATCCAATTCTTCAAAGAGTTAGACAGAACAATTTGCAAATTCATCTGGAATAACAAAAAACCCAGGATAGCTAAAGCTATCCTCAACAATAAAAGGACTTCAGGGGGAATCACTATCCCTGAACTCAAGCAGTATTACAGAGCAATAGTGATAAAAACTGCATGGTATTGGTACAGAGACAGACAGATAGACCAATGGAATAGAATTGAAGACCCAGAAATGAACCCACACACCTATGGTCACTTGATTTTTGACAAAGGAGCCAAAACCATCCAATGGAAAAAAGATAGTATTTTCAGCAAATGGTGCTGGTTCAACTGGAGGGCAACATGTAGAAGAATGCAGATCGATCCATCCTTATCACCCTGTACAAAGCTTAAGTCCAAGTGGATCAAGGACCTCCACATCAAACCAGACACACTCAAACTAATAGAAGAAAAACTAGGGAAGCATCTGGAACACATGGGCACTGGAAAAAATTTCCTGAACAAAACACCAATGGCTTATGCTCTAAGATCAAGAATCGACAAATGGGATCTCATAAAACTGCAAAGCTTCTGTAAGGCAAAGGACACTGTGGTTAGGACAAAACGGCAACCAACAGATTGGGAAAAGATCTTTACCAATCCTACAACAGATAGAGGCCTTATTTCCAAAATATACAAAGAACTCAAGAAGTTAGATCGCAGGGAAACAAATAACCCTATTAAAAAATGGGGTTCAGAGCTAAACAAAGAATTCACAGCTGAGGAATGCCGAATGGCTGAGAAACACCTAAAGAAATGTTCAACATCTTTAGTCATAAGGGAAATGCAAATCAAAACAACCCTGAGATTTCACCTCACACCAGTGCGATTGGCTAAGATCAAAAACTCAGGTGACAGCAGATGCTGGCGAGGATGTGGAGAAAGAGGAACACTCCTCCATTGTTGGTGGGATTGCAGACTGGTAAAACCATTCTGGAAATCAGTCTGGAGGTTCCTCAGAAAATTGGACATTGAACTGCCTGATGATCCAGCTATACCTCTCTTGGGCATATACCCAAAAGATGCCTCAACATATAAAAGAGACACGTGCTCCACTATGTTCATCGCAGCCTTATTTATAATAGCCAGAAACTGGAAAGAACCCAGATGCCCTTCAACAGAGGAATGGATACAGAAAATGTGGTACATCTACACAATGGAATATTACTCAGCTATCAAAAACAACGAGTTTATGAAATTCGTAGGCAAATGGTTGGAACTGGAAAATATCATCCTGAGTGAGCTAACCCAATCACAGAAAGACATACATGGTATGCACTCATTGATAAGTGGCTATTAGCCCAAATGCTTGAATTACCCTAGATCCCTAGAACAAACGAAACTCAAGACGGATGATCAAAATGTGAATGCTTCACTCCTTCTTTAAATGAGGAAAAAGAATACCCTTGGCAGGGAAGGGAGAGGCAAAGATTAAAACAGAGACTGAAGGAACACCCATTCAGAGCCTGCCCCACATGTGGCCCATACATATACAGCCACCCAATTAGACAAGATGGATGAAGCAAAGAAGTGCAGACTGACAGGAGCCGGATGTAGATCGCTCCTGAGAGACACAGCCAGAATACAGCAAATATAGAGGCGAATGCCAGCAGCAAACCACTGAACTGAGAATAGGTCCCCTATTGAAGGAATCAGAGAAAGAACTGGAAGAGCTTGAAGGGGCTCGAGACCCCAAAAGTACAACAATGCCAAGCAACCAGAGCTTCCAGGGACTAAGCCACTACCTAAAGACTATACATGGACTGACCCTGGACTCTGACCCCATAGGTAGCAATGAATATCCTAGTAAGAGCACCAGTGGAAGGGGAAGCCCTGGGTCCTGCTAAGACTGAACCCACAGTGAACTAGTCTATGGGGGGAGGGCGGCAATGGGGGGAGGGTTGGGAGGGGAACACCCATAAAGAAGGGGAGGGGGGAGGGGGATGTTTGCCCGGAAACCGGGAAAGGGAATAACACTCGAAATGTATATAAGAAATACTCAAGTTAATAAAAAAAGAAAAAAAGAAAAAAAAAAGAAAATATCATCCTGAGTGAGGTAATCCAGACCCAAAAGGACATGCATGATATGTACTCACTAATAAGTGGATATTAGACAAAAGATATAGGATACACCCATGATACACAGTACGGATCCTAAGAAGTTAAACGAGAAGGAAGGCTCAAGTGTGAATGCTTCAATCCTACCTTGAAGGGGGAATAAAATAATCAAGGGAAGCAGAAGGAGGGAGAGGGAATAGGGATGGGTAAAATGGGCAGGATCAGGTATTGGGGGAGACAGAAGAAAGGCCCAGAGGGCAAGAAAAATGAGTGTTTATTAACATGCCTAGCATGGCACCTGCTACATGTCAAATATTTATTTGCTCCCCTTTTTTATTATCTTCTTTCTATCACCATCAAGTCTCTATCCCTCTCCTTACCCCTCTTGAAGTGACTTCTGACCTACAACTCAGCCTTTTGTACTATTTCCCCTGGTTCAAGGTGAAATCTAAGTTCGGTATAAGTTCTATTGGCTTCGTCATTGGATACGCTTTAGTCCTAGTCTCGAACCAACCAGGAGTAATAAGTAATGTCTTTCCGTCTCAGTCTTATGCTGCTTTGGGGATTGTCTATAAACAGGCTTGATGGGATGTGGGAGGTGTATGAAAATACATTAACACTGGCCTGTGATACAGTAACTCACTCAATAAACTCACTGGAATTGTTGAATTTGTAAAAAAAAAAAAAAAAAAGAAGGCAAATCTGGGTGGCATGGTATCTTAGATGCTAGAATGAACTCAACACATGTTGCACACACACACAGGCACACACACACACACACAGAGGCACACACACACACACACACACACACACACACAGGAGAGTGGGCAAGAATGCTGGGAACCCAGAAAAAAAATGGAAAGTATCCATTGTATTTAAATCATGGGGCTTACTGATGACCTCCGCCAGCATTGTCACCAACTAGGAGTAACAGCCAAGTAAGGTGAGGTTGAAGAATTGGAGATGAGAAAAGAAATTTACTGTATAATGAGAACACTTGGGAGGAAAACACAAAAGAGAGAGGAGTTTAAGGAGTGTGGCTTTCAAGAAAAAGGTTGTTTTTGAGCTGGGAGAAGAACAGATAGGCTTCCATGTACCTGGGATGGTAAAACCATGAAGATATCTGGTAAATATCAGAGTAGAGGGCCACTGAGGAGGAAGGACTGAGTGAGTGTGATGAGGGGATGGGGTTCTAAGCACAGGTGATGAGATCAGCTGACAAACATATGCTAAAACAGAGGGGGAAGAGCACATGTGTCCTCACTGGAATATGGGCTTGGTAGCAAGAAGCCTGAGGGAGTTCCCATCTGATGCCTTCTATTTTCTTCAGGAAGTAGGAGGAAAAGTCATCTGTTTAAAATGAGGAGTTAGGAAAATATGATGATTGAATAGAATTCAGAATTTTCACAAAACAGTTGCTGCAGAGAGGAAGAGACTTGCCAGGGAAACAGAGACACTGGCCAGCTGCGACGAGGCACTGGGTAAGGTGATCGCCTTGGCACTCACCTGGCTGCTCCAGTGAGAGATGCTTGGGTCTGTTCCAGGCTGCTTCAGTTATAAGCTTAGAGAACACACTAGTGCATCCCCAGGAGTTGGGAGCATCACTGAGAGTGTTACTCACACAAGTGACTGTGGGGTCTCCCCCAGAGGATGATAAGCACGTGACAAGAAAAGATAAGGGCTCACTTGGTCAGAGGGCTGGCACAGCACACAAGAGGTCCTGGGTTCCATTCCCAGCATGGCACATGCCTGTCATCCCAGCACTCATGGGGTAGGGCAAGACGCCCAGAAATCAAGGTCATTCTCCGCTATAATGTGAAATCAAGATCAGCCTTGGCATATGAGATCCTGTCCCACAAAGGAGGAAGGGAGGGAGGGAAGGAAGGAGGAAGGAAGAAGAGAAAAAGAGAGATTGGGGCAGCAAACTAGGGTCATACTTCTCAAGGATTGGGGTTTTTGATAATATCAAGAATATGACTTGAGTGGAGAGAGAGGACTAAGAGTCTGAAGGTGTAACAAGTTCTTGAGAATTACTGATAGTGCCAGGGCTGCGGAGCAAACATAACAGGGTAAGCAATTAGAAGTTCAAATAAGATGAGACGTAGTGCTGAATTTGAGAAGAGGAGGGAGATAAGATGTCTCTTGGCTCCCTAAAGCTGTGGTAGATTAATTCTGAGCAGGGGTACGTGAATGCCACTAGTACACAGTCTGTCACATATTTACCAGTATCCCAAGCACATGAGGTGACCTGACCAGGTCTGTCCTGGATACCTGAGAAAGTCTAACCAAAGGATATGCCTTGCTATCTTGGTCAACTAGACTCTAATTCAATAATAACAGCAGAAATCAGTACAGAGAGTAGCTGGACATTTTTAAAAAATAGCTATTGAAATTAGAATTTCATCATAAACTTTCAGTGTCTCCAGAAGCTCAGGAGAGCAAGCTAAGCTGATCTGTAAAGTGATGGATGAGAAAAAGGTATCGCAGGGCTAGGACTTTAAACACACAATAATAGTAGGGGGGTAATGAACACTGTCAGAACTTTAGGTAGGAAAGACGCGAAGTCCAGATGAAAGAACAGCACAAGCTCTACATGGCTCAAAAAAAAAAAAAAATTCATTCAACTCTAGATTTGGTGATATTGAAGGGTTGAAAAGACAAAACAATCAATCAAACAAACAAACAAACAAACTCTAACATCTTTCTGTCATCAAGCCAAACTTTCTCAAAACATTGCAATTCAACTTTTAGTTCCTAAATAAGTAACTAGAGTGGCTTTATTTTTCCCTTCTATGAAGAGATCAAATACCAAATGGACCCCTAGAACTTGTATCCAGCTGAATAAAAATAACAAGTAAAAGCAATATTTATAATTCATGGTGAATTAAAAGTAGTATTTGGTGACAAGTTTAGGAGAAATGCAAAATCCAGTTCGAAAGATGTGTTATTAGAGATTCATGATGTTTTAGGGTTCAACCTTAATTCTGCTTGGAACATCTCCCACTCAGTGGGTCAGTCTTAGAAATGGGTAACTCTGTGGTGGCATTTCCCTTTTAGAGAAAGCATTTTAAACTTTATACAGAGGAAACTGCCATGAATTAGAACAACAGGTACAATTGCAACTTCAAACATGGTTTCAATGTATAATGTATATGAGAATGTACTTATACGTTACACAGCACCACTTACGATGACAGTGCAGAATAAAATGAATGACAGAGTACAGGTAAAGTGAAAAAAGCTACCCAAGCAGAAAATCATGGCAGAAGGCTCCTGATCAGGTATGTATTAAGGACATGCTAAGCAGCACTGTGTAAACTCTCCATGAAGGCCTGATGTCTCTGACCAAAGGACAAATACCACAAGCCTAAGAACATGCCCTTGTTATTCGACAATCACTTCCTAAGGGACATAGTCATTTCTGCCATTATGACATATCAGCAGGGTGAAAAACAGGGATTTCCTGATGTTACAAAAAACTGATAGGTGTCTACCTCTGGCTACTGTCTAGTCCATCCTTACCCCTGCAAAAATGTTACATTGTTGGACAGAATCTCTATTTACCATGAAGCATTCGTAGTCCGTGTACAGAAGGAGCTGTTTACCTATATAGCCCAGAGTCTTAAAAACATCAGATCGTCACAGTGCCGTTTAGGATGAGAAACTCATCAGTACCATCAAATGAGTCAGCTCTGTCTTGATGAGTTAGAATTACCTTGACAAGAAAAAACACACATTGCAAGCTCAGGGCTTAGCTCCTCTCTGTACGAGCACCTCACTCTATCCCAGGGTGCCCTCGATATAAAGTTTCATATGATGTTTTTATGAGGGAAACATTCCTTAATGGCATATTCTCACCTAAAATGGGAAAAGGGCATGTTTGGTAGGGTTTGAAGCTTTGTACCCATAAAGAGGAAAAAGAATAGTAGGATGGTGAACAGTACATATTCTCTCTCTCTCTCTCTCTCTCTCTCTCTCTCTCTCTCTCTCTCTCTCTCTCCTTTCTTCCCCTCCTGTTCAAAACAAGGATTAAGCATTTTGTCTCACATGTTTTATTTTTAACCTTTTAATAAATTGCCTGATGCCTTGGCTCATGATGTACTCAAAATAGGGACCACAACTTAAAATACCTACAGGGGTCACGCAGATAAGGCAGGGAAGTGAAGTCATCCTGTCAGGTTCAGGGAAGTATGCAGTGTGAGAACTTGGTAAGTGGTGGAGGACATGACCCACTGCTTCTCTCAGCGCTTACTCTCCTCTGAGCAATTGTCACAAACAGAAACGCAGGCCTCCTTTGTCAGATGTTACCAATTTTCAAGATAAACTGCAAATTTATCTTGAATTTGTATGCACCGTCTCCTAGGGTTTCAATATGGCAACCATTCAAACATTGCTTAGGAAATGTACGGTGACTTCTAACCAAAAGGGCTCGGTGAGTTCATAAATTGCCACACCCTCTCTGTTCCAAGCGCCCTGCCATGATTAGAACTATATAAAGAAGATAAAAGTATTGTGACATTAGCGGGTACAAAATCGAAATAAATATCTCTCTGGACTACAAACAGAACACAGAGCCAAGGCAGTAGGGAGAGGCTAGTGGCCAGAACTAGGCAGCCAGCCTGCAGCCGCAGCTGGATTGACACTTTTGTAAACATAAAGGAAGCTTAAACAGCAATCCACTTGCTGCCAGGGATGTGGTCTATTAGGAAATGTTAGACCTGAGCAAGCAAGGAGGAGAAGAGCAGTACTATCATAAGACCAGGAGCTAACCCGAGGACCCTAGAGTGCCATTAATATATTAACTCTATATGGAACAGAAATTCCAAAGCCATGCTATAGGTTTAATAGCTACTGTTTACAAAACTTAAAGTATTGTTTCTATTTTACTTTCTGTGGCAGTGCCAAGTTATCAAAACCACCTTGGGAGAGGAAAAGGCTTATTTCAACTCATAAGTTATAGCCCACCATCAATGGAATCCAGGGCAGGAGCTCAAGCAGGAACTTAAAGGCAGGAACTGAAGCAGAGACTATGGAGGAAGGCTGATTACTGGCTTACTTCCAGGCTTATGTTCAGCTACCTTTCTTATACAGCACAGGCATAGGGATGGAACCATCTATAGTGGGATGGACCCCCCAACATCTATTAGCAAGAAAGTACCTCCACAGAAAGGTCCACAGGTCAGTCTGATGAGGCAATTCCTCACCTGAGGTTCCCACTCCCAAAGTGTATAAAGTTGTCAACGGAAGCCAATTTTGAAAATGATAATGCCTGAATGATACAATGATTTTTATTTGTCTATTTATTCAATAACTGTAGTTTTCATATCTCTTATAAGGCAGTTAGTAGACAAGGCTCTGGGAGAAAAACAGGCAACCAACTGTTTGTATCCTACTGAGGTTGTATTTAGTTGACTGAGAAGGGGCCAACATGGGAACCAAGTCACAAGTAGAAAAATAAATGAATAATATGTCAGAGGATAAACATTATAAGGGACAAAAATAAACCAGTGAAATGAGAATATAAAGCAGAAATGAAAAGAAGGGCACTAACTTGAGTGATGAATCAGAAGACACTGTAAGAATGTAACATATAAGGAAGCCACTTAAATGGGCAAAGGGCACAGGAAGTTCAAAGGTCTGAAAGTGACCGCACATGTGGTAGTTTCAAAGAATAGCAAGAGATTTGTGTAGTAGAAGAGAAGTGAGCCAAAGAAAGGCCAGAGCAAAAACCAGAGCTCAACAGAAGGACCAACTTCAGGAGCCTTCTATGCCCTCTTAATTGACAGATAACACTAATTTGTCATAGGCAATATAATATTTGGACTCACATATACATTATGGGACATTCATATATAGCAAATTAACAAAGACATTATCTCCAAAAGTCATCATTTTCTGTAAACATATTTGATATGAGCTTTCCTGACAGTTTTACTGTGGGTGCTAGGAACCAAACCTAGGTCTTCTGCAAGAGCAGTCAGTGTTCTTAAAACTCCAGCCTCCTACAACATAATTTTATATTTACTTCTCCTTTCTAACTTTGTATTCTTTGGTCAACAACTCAACTGACCGCTCATTCCCCAGCTTCCTAGCATATGATAACTCAAGCTGCTTCCTACCTCTGTAGTTTCACCATCTTTACAATCTTTGCCTTTCTGCTCTCAGTGTGGTGAGAGGACACTAGGGGCAACATTGAGGAGAAGAGGAATGTTATGAGGCCTAGAGATTGAGATGATCCTGGCAAAAAGTCAGAGGGGTGGGAGATAGGGAGAAGGAGGAGGAAGAAGAGGAGAAAGAGGAGAAGGAAGAAGAGAAGGAAGAGGAAGAAGGAAGAGGAAGAGGATGAGGAAGAGGAAGGAGCAGCAGCAAGGAGACAAATGAAAAAGCCTCCTGGAGACATTATGTGACCCAGAACAAAGAAGGTGAAGGATAGGGTAGGGAAGAAGCAGTGGATGGCAGGAAAAGTGAGCAGAGCCTGAATATGAAGTTAGGATAACAACATTGTTGTGGGATCTGATAGTCTGAGAAGAAGATACGAGTTGAGAATGACTCCAGCTGGTCCTCCTAGCTGCCAGAATTGCAGTGAGGCTTACAAAGACCGGAATGTATATGGACAGGTTAGGTTTAGAAGGTGACTTAGTCAGAGTTTCTATTCCTGCACAAACATCATGACCAAGAAGCAAGTTGGGAGGGAAGAGTTTACTCAGTTTACACTTCCACATTGCCGTTCATCACCAAATGAAGTCAGGACAGGAACTCAAGCAGAGCAGGAACTTGGAGGCAGGAGCTGACACAGAAGCCGTGGAGGAATGCTGCTTACTGGCTTGCTTAGCTTGCTTTCTTTTAGAAGTCAGGACCACCAGCCCAGGGATGGCAACACCCACAATGGGCTGAGTCCTTCCCCCTTGATCACTAATTGAGAAAATGCCTTACAGCTGGATCTCATAGAGGCATTTCCTCAAGGGAGGCTCATTCTCTGTGATATTGTGTCAAGTTGACACACAAAACCAGCCAGTACAGAAGGTAAGTGAGAATTTGAGTTGAAGTTTTGAGGCTTATTAAATATGAAGTATATAGAAGATAATCCAGTGGAAACCTCTAGTAGGAATTCAAGGAGAGGAAAAAGGGTGTGGATAAAAAGGTAAGATGGTAGAACAATGCAGTTTAAATCCACCAGGCTAAATGACGTCAGGAAAAGGAGAGTATGCAGACTCATCAGTCAGTTAAGGTGCTGCTCCAGGCATGTGATTTGAGAATGTATACAGCGCCTATTTAAAGAGTGTGGCAAAAGTTAGAGTGATAATTAAGTAAAGCACTGCCCCCAAAATGGACAGTTCAAAGGTTTCAGGGGAAGAAGGAGTCACTAACAACAGAGAGAAGATCACTAATTGAGATTCCGGCTGTTTGGAATCTTAGTCATTGGAGGCAGCCCATTGGCCAGGAGGCCAAAGTAATTAACAGCTCAGCTGCCTATACTTTTCCAACCCCCAGCAAGAATTCAAGGGCGAAGGAACCTGTCATTCTCAAATCCTATTAATGCAAAAACAAAGAAGATATAAAGCAGAAGCAAAGACAGGCTGACAGGACTCATCTAACACAGTAGGCAAAGAAGAAAAAGCCCAAGAATAGAGTCCTAGAATTCAGAGATTAAAAGCCAAAACAGTGGGAGTATGGCAGGCATAAGTATAAATGGATTCTGAGTCTTACTCTTCTCAGTATGTAAAATCCCACCCCTTGAATGGGGGCAGGACTTGTCACTTACCTCTTACTCAGTAGACCATGGAATAATCTTGGTTGAAGTTTTATATATATATATATATATATATATATATATATATATATATATATATTTTTTTTTTTTTCACTGTTGTAAGTCAAAAGGAGTCCAATTCTGGCAGAGTCCTACAAAGGCAGGGGGAGACGTGAGACCACTAGCATTTCTTTAAATCAGAGGTTTTCCTCATGGTCTCGATGTAATAAATAGGCAATCACTTTGGTTCTTTTTTTTTTTTCCCCCCGGAGCTGGGGACCGAACCCAGGGCCTTGCGTTTCCTAGGCAATCGCTCTACCACTGAGCTAAATCCCCAACCCCAGGCAATCACTTTGGAAAAGTCTTCATGGTAAGGAACCGATTCTTAGCCACGCACCCACAAGAGCTTGGAAGTAGAATAATCTCCATCTGAGCCTCCAGATGAGAGGGCAGCCCAGTCTATTCTTGGCTTGCATCCACATGTGACCTTAAGTCAAAAGCCTACTAAATCCATACCCAGATTATGAGTGCACAGAGATTGTGAGATCATACATGTGAGCTGGGCTAAGCTGATAAATGTGTAGCAATACCTAAACACCATAAGGAAGAAGAGGCAGGACAGTGGAGTCCTAAGGAAAGGAAACTAAAGCAAGAATTTCAAGAAAAGGACTGTCAGCTATGCCCAATGCTTCTCGTAGTTCGAGTCAGATGACCACAGAGAACTGAAGGAGCGGAAGGAGCCATAGGAAGAACAACAACCAACCAAGTAGATCCCCCAGAGATCCCAGGGACTAAACTACCACCAAAGAGTACATGCGGATGGATCCATGGCTCCGGCTGCATTTGTAGCAGAGGACAGATTTATCGGGCATCAATGAAAGAAGAGGCCGTTGGTCCTGTGAAGGCTTGATGCCCCAGTGTAGGGGAATGTCAGGGCGGGGAAGCAGGAAGGAGTGGGTGGGTGGGTGGGGAAGCACCCTCATAGATGCAGGGGAGGGGGATGGGTAGCAGGTTTCTGGGGGAAAAACAGGAAAGGGAATAACATTTGAAATGTAAATTTAAAAAAATCCAATAAAAGAAAAATTTAAAAAGAACTTAATCGAATACAGGTAACTGGTGGCTTTAACAAGCAGATAAGGAAAAGTCTTAATTAAAATGTAACCAAAAGAGAGGAGGAAGAGGACAGGGAGTCACTGGTCATTAGTAGTTTGTGCAGCGAGTTTTGCTATGAGGAGCAAAGAAATGCAGCAGTAGCTGAAGAAGAGTGAGAGGTCACAGGAAGGGACCTCATCAAAATAGATACTGTGTAATGTTTGAATATTCACTGGAGTTATTAAATAGGATATCATAAGAAGGGAGAATTTCCTGGAGTTGTAGCCTTAAATGATGGGGGAGAATAGGGACTCACACGAGAGTAGAATGGGAACAAACAAGTTCTTTTCTATGTTTTATGTTCTACATAATGACAAAAGACAGATTAGTCGCTGACATTGTGCAGCCTAATGGTACACACTGTGCAAGGTGCAAGGTATGCACAGTGTCTGCTCAGAACCAAGGCTACCGTGGATTCACACAAAACAATATGGTTTCTGCTGCCATACATGTCTCAGATGACTTAGATTTTGAAATATTTTAGTGGGGGGGAGCGCTTTAGTGTTGATGAGTTTTCCACACCCTCTCCTCTCTTGGAGCATTCCCTACAATGTGTTTTGATATCTTCTTCCCCAACCCTTCCCAGATCTACTGGTCTTACCTAAACACCCCCACTTCATGTCCTTAAACAAAAAAAGTCCTTCAAGACCGATGTGTGCTAAGTGTTCTTAGAGGACATTGTTGCTCCATTCCCCAGGAGCTAACGATTGTCCATAACGCCACAGTTAAGAATGAGGTTGTGTGTCCACTTTTTCTGTGCATGCTGATGTTTGATCTGGCTTGGACTTACACAGGCCTTGTCTACACAGCCTCACCCATTTAAGTTTACTCAAGCAGCTGCCTGCTGTGTCCAGAAGATACTGTATCCCTGGAGTCATCTGCTGCCTCCTGCTCTTACACTCTGTCCACCTCTTCTTCCGAAATGACCCCTGAGCCTTGGAGGAGTGGTGCAGGAAACATTTTCTCTTCAGGACTGAACATTTTACAGTCTCCTATTCTCTGTGCTGTAGTTGGTTATGGGTCTCTGTGCTGATCACCGTCTATTGCAAACAGAAGCTTTTCAGATGAGGGTTGAAATACACACTGCTCTGTAGGCTTAACAGTAAATCGTTAGAAGCCACTTTAATACTTTGTTTGCTTAGCAACATAATAGGTTATCACCCAGCACCTATGACCTGTCTAGCCATAGGTTCTTAGCCCAGTAATGGTGCTAAGTATATGTTTTACCTTGTGGAGTGAGACAATCTAAAAGTGCTTAACTGTCCCCATGATGTTCATGCCATTGTTGCTCCAGTGAGCATATTGTACGCAACCTGTAATTATTAGAGCTCACAGCATAGAATTGATGGTTACTCTTCTTCTCCAGTAGCACCTGGTACCTTTCAGCACTTTCAAAGCCAGGTACATCCCAACTTGACTTCATCTATGTTCTATGGCTCAGATACACAGTATCTCACCTAACATCTCAGATTTGACAAGATATGATGAATAGTGATGCTTTTACTGAATATACATCATATATTTTATAGAAATGTAATAGAATCATAATGGTATAACTAAGGGGAAAAAAGACAATATTTTCCTACCATCATTCTTTAAGTGTCAAATTAGTGTCTTTTTATTGTATTATATTAAAATGTTTGACTTTGTTAGATGTTCTTTGAGTTTCTGACTTGAGTTTTCTTTTTTTAAAAAAAAAACTAGTTAAAATAATGTTGGCTTAGGTTTAAGACAGAATTTCCAACAATTTCGCAAGTGGCCCTAAATATTTTTCTGCAACTATGTAGCATGTATTTATGTGAGATGTGTGCTCCCTTTGCCTTGATGATTATAAAATCAGATATCAATCTTGAAAAACATGAGGATTCTCCATGGTCTAGCATCAAGGGTGGGATTGATATTTAATGCATTATGGGAAAATCCATTTCATTAGCATGCAAATTTCCCTTCAGATTGTGTAAATGGCAAAATCATATTTTTTAAGATTTTTTAACCATTGGATGGTTCTTAAAGTACATGTACTTTCAAAGAAAGACAAATTATCTGTGTTCTAAAACTAAAAACATTATAAAAGTAGAGAAGTAAAGCTCAAGATAGGCATGTGTGCAAAATAGGTGAACAGAAGGCAACAAAGTTAAATTTATCAATGATCTTTTTATCATTTTGAGGGAATTAGACCACAAAATCCATCATCTAGAATGTGTTTTTAAAATTGATTCTCAAAGCTGTTCAACCCATGCAACCTCGAGAGCACTTTCATCAACCCAATAACAAAACCTTACTTACCAGCTAGATTCCCAAGCTCTCAAAATCTCTAATCTACCTGTTGCCATCCTGAAAATTTAATATAAATGTAACCATGAAATATGCTTTACTTTGGTATTTTTGATGTACTATAAATTGAGTAATTTTCTAACTTCCCTTTTGATTATTTAATGTTGGTGTGTAGGAACAAAATTGATTTCGTATGTTGATTCCTGAAGTCCTCAACGTCAAAGAATTTGCTGTTGACTTACTCACCCTACAAGGTTTTGTGTGTGTGTGTGTGTGTGTGTGTTCCTTATCATTTCTGTGTATAATTGTACCTCTTCCTTGCCACCAACGTACAGTCCTTTCATTTACTCTTCTTGCTTGGTTGTCTTAGAACCTTCATACAATACTGAATAGAAATTAACTACATGTTTTTAAACTCATAATCATATGTAGGTTGATGTCACTATGCAGGTGAAGGCAGACATAAGTTAAAATGAGGCCTGTCATTGGACAAGAAGGACGGGAAATGGGAACAGAGGTTTTAGAAGGAGAGGGAGAAGAAGAAGCGGGAGGAGAGGTAACATGGAGGCAGACGTAAACAATCCCCACCATGCATCTCTACACAGATACAGGTTGTTATGAATATTTCTTAAGGGATGACTTTCTATAGGTCAATTTATCTTATCTAGGTGGGCAGTTTATATCTTTATCAATTGTGTGCATATATTGTGGATTGAGAATTTAACATATAAATCTGATTTTTGGGTTACAGTTTGTTGAGTCTTTATTTTACCAGGTAGCTGGAACCAGAGAATTCGTGGCTAGTAGAGATACTAACCAGAGATACATTATGATTAGTTCCATTTTGCCCCATGGGTGCTGGAACTAACTCTAGGGACCAGCATGGCAAGGTGCCACGTTGGAATGGCTCATGGACCACCTGGGTCTGAGAGTCCTTGGGGGCAGTGTGGAGCCGCTGAGATAAAAGTAACCCACAGTTATATTAGCTCCATGTGGCCCTGCAGGTGCCAGCACTAATGCAGGATAAAAGGTTCCACCATTATTCGATATTTATCTCAACAACCATACATGACTTAATTCGAAAATTTAAAGGCTCAGATGTAGGAGGAGCAGGAGGAGCAAAGAGTTGGAGAGAGAACAGAAATCATTGGGGATCATCTCTGGGATAAGCCTGAGACTGGGATGGGGGAAGCTCCCAGGAGTTTATGGGAATGACCCTAGTTGAAACTCCTAACAGCAAGGTGATTTGGAGCCTGAAGTGGCCACCTCCTGTAGCCAGGAGTGACTTCCAGTAGAGGGACAGGGATATCAACTCACCCACAGAACCTTAGACCCAAAATTTGTCCTGTCTCTAAGATGTGTAGGGACAAAGCTAGAGCAGAGAGTGAGGGAATGGCCAACCAATAATTGGCTCAACTTGAAACCCATCCCATGGAAGAGAGAGCCAACCTATAACACTACTAATGATACTCTGCTATGCTTGCAGACAGGAGCCTAGTATAACTGTCCTCTGAAAGGCTTCACTCAGTAGCTGATGGAAACAGATCCAGAGACCCACAGCCAAACATTAGGTGGAGCTTTGGAGAGTCTTGGGAAGCATGGAAGGAAGGATTAAAGGAGCTGGAGGATCAAGGACACCACAAGAAGACAATAGAGTCAACTAACCTGGGAACATGGGAGCTCACAGGGACTGAACCACCAAGGTCTGGAATGAGGCCCCTACACATAGTATCAGATGTTCAGCTTCGTCTTCATGTGGGCCCCCTAACAACTGGAACAGAGGTTGACTATGACTTTGTTGCCTGCCTTTGGATCCCTTTCCCCTAGCTGGACTGCCTTGTCTGTCTGGCATCAGTGGGAGAGAATGTGCCTTGTCCTCCTGTGACTTGATGTACCAGGGAGAGTTGGTACCCTTGGGGGGCCTCCCCTTCTCTGAGGAGGGGAGGGTATGAAAGTGGGCCTGGGAGGAGTGGGTGGAGGGGGACTGGGATCAGGATGTAAAATGAATAAGAAATTAGCTAATAAAAAAGAATTTAAAGGCTCTAATGTTTGTAACATACCATAATATCATAACATCAATTAAAATAATATATTTCAGAAGATATTTAATGTATTTGTATCAGTTTCTTAACATAAAAGAACATATACCATGGCTGTAGTATACCTGTTTGGCTTTTTGTTTTTTTGTTTGTTTGGTTGGTTGGTTGTTGATTTTGGGTTTTTTTTTTTAACATTTTATAGGCGTTGACTCAATATTCTTACCAAAGCCTGTTATGTAAGTGCTGCCATCCTTTATTACACATGAGGGAAACTGAGGCAGAGATTATTCACTGGTGTAACACTGTGCAAGTGAAAGAGCTTGGGTTGAAAGCAAGACAGACTGACCCATTCCTAGGTCTTAACCTTTCAGAATGCTGACTCACCAGCATACCCAGAGTAGTCCTGATGCTTGGGGGACAGAAGGGAAATGGACCTCTGGAACCAACCAGTCTGAAATCTTGCTTGAACAACAGCAACAAAGTCTCAAAGTAGTAATGTGGTCTATGGGTAAAGTTGTCACTAAGTGACTTGGTGGTGATTTTGGAACTCATTCCTTTAACTGACAACCAGAAAGACAAGGATGCCAGCAACTGCTTCCTTTTGGAATTTTCATTGTAACATGAGGAAATTTAATTCAATCATTTTTGCTATAAATATTAGAAACACTGACAGCCTTTTGTAGAAGTTAAAGTTGTCAACTCAGAAAACTCAAGAATCACCATATTCATGTATTAAAATTTTAAGAATCCAAAGATTTATGGATTTAAAATGTTGCATAAAATGTGGTATATCATATTCCTAAGCCTCAATAATAATTCACCGGAAAATATAACATAGAAAATATTCTAATATATATTTAATTTTATGTTTAATTATATGTTAGATGAAGTGACAGAAGGAAATAGAAGAAGAGAGTTATAGGCTATGACTTCTGAGGATAATAGAGAAAATGGAATGTGGCCAAATTAAAGACTGTTCAGTATGCTGTCCTTAGAAAGTTCACGAGCAGGGACATAGTAAAAATACTGTAATTAAATAAACTGGTTCTGAAATTAATTTAATGAAATCCACTTAGTCTAAAGCACTCAGAAAATGGGGTGCAAAGACATAGAGTCCGTGGGGCATATGCTTGAGGCCTCTTTCATAAATGTTCGGACATTATCCACGAGTGCTCTGCACTTGCGACCATCACATCCCAGAGACCTCACCACTTTACCACTACCACTGGGGCGAGGAATCCAGCACAAGAATGTTGGTGGGAACAAACCATAGCAGGCCAAGTAATTCTGTGCTGTCTTTGACATTTTCAGTTACACATGCCTGTTGTATGGAGAGAGTCTAAATATAGAAAACTACAATTTAATGATCTATCTCATAGAAACAGCCCTCCACTGACAGGATGAAGACGTGGCAGTGTGCACAACAAGGTTGTTAAGATCATGGTCTTCGATGATTCATGTTCTAGTTCTGACAGTTTCTTTATTATTTTCATCTTTGAGGTTATAATTACTCCATTTTCCCCTTCCCTTTCATCCCTCCAAGACCTTCCATTTATTCTTCCTTGCTCTTCTTAAAATCCATGATGTGTGTATCTGCTAGTGGCTGTTATATATACAAACATGCATGTTCCTAAATACATAAATACAATCTGTTGAGTCCATGCAATGTTGTTTGTATGTATATGTTTTTAGGGTGCCTCTTTCTTAACCAGTTTGTGACTTGTCATACATATCTAGCAAACTAGAAAATAAATACCATCTGTCTTAAATGTTTTTATGATAATTATAAACTATAATATTTGTAAGAACTATGTGGAACCACAAAGGTACTTGTACATCAATGTTTATTGCCTCTCTCTTCACAATAGCAAGAAAATAAAATGGATAATGAAAATTAAGTACATATATAATCAATTTTATATATAAAAACCGTATATATACTTTCATGTAAAAGTGTATATTCATATATGTGGATTATTCATCTGGAAAGAAAATTAAAATATTAAATTTTCATGAAATTGTTAGATTGAAAATGTATTATATTGATTATATAACCCAAGATTAAAAAAAAAGACATATACATTCGAATGTGTGGATCCTACCTTCTAACTTTTCTATATGTGCATCTATGCTAGAATTAGCAAGTAAAGCCTAGAAGTGTAAAGAGAGGATTCTTTAAAGCAGGAACGTTATAGGAGAGTACATGCGCTATGAAACTGACAAGAATACATGGGGTAGGAAAACTTAAGCAAAGCGAGAAGCAGAGAGATGAAGAAAGGGAATGAGGGGGTGGGGCAACTAAAACTAATGAGGTATGGAAAAGCCATACAGCATTCTGATGTGTGGTAATCTAATCCAAAAAAATTAACAAAAACTCTGAATTGATATTCCCTTCTGGATAAATCAAGCTGCTTCCAGAAGCCACGGTTCACTGAGTGAAAGGGCTAGGACTAGGTTATCCCCTACAAGCTGTTGGTGGGGGAAACATCTGAGCCCCACCCCACCCACATATGCTGCAGTCACATTGCCCCTGCGTTGTTATTGCCGAGCACGCCACGTGCTTTGATTGTAAGACACAAAGAAACCAAGCTGGCACTGGACTAGAGGTTTCATCGCTGCTGGCTAGCTCTCAAGGTGCCGGATGGTGTGATGCAGACAGCTGGGGGAGAACTGCAGTGGCCAGTCTGTTACAGGGGTAACAAGCCACTTCCGACTGCATTTGACGCCTATTCCACAGGAAGAAATTCACATTTGGTACTATAAACCTGGTCAAAAGCCTGTGGCTGAGAATGTCATAGGCCCTGAGTGACAAAGCTCCTGCTGTTGTATTGCTAAATAGGATGCTGTGTCTGTCAAATGGCCTTCTAAATAACTATGTTTATGGTCCTAAATTAGCATTGCTGTCAGCTTCCATCAGAGAAGCTTAAATGGTGATCAGTGATGATTGTAGAGATTCATTATCAGCCAAAGCACAGAGAATAAATGACAGCCAGATGCCCAGACATAAGCAACATGTCTATGAAACCCCTTCCAAAGCTCTGGAAACATCACAGAGGAAGGGGCAGAGATGCTTCAAAAGCCAGAGGAAAGTGGTCCGGCTGCGTACAGGACAGTGGCTTGCAGGCACAGCATGACTGCTGCACTCTTGAACTCTCAGCATCTGTAATTACCCGCATGAGATCTCCATAAGATTGCGTCCATCACAGAGAACAAAAAATGAAAGACTGTGGCGTGCTCAGCCCTAATGGAATGTTCAGATCACAGCACTTCTCTCAGTGCTCGGAGGTCTCTACAGAAGAGGGGGTGGAAAGACTGTAAGAACCGGAAGTGCCTGATAACGTCAAGGAATCCGTGTTTTCCAAACAGAAAAAGGCATTGAAACGTGAACTCACAGTTACTGTAACAACACACACAAGATCGGAACAAACTCCAACCAGACCAAAAAAAAAAAAAAAAAAAAAGAAAGAAAGAAGATGGAAAGGTGACAACAAAATCCTACCACAAACTGAGGAACTATTGGCATTTGACGGCTGTTGTATATTGATGTGTCCCCTGATGAGTTGACCACATCCCAATGTAGATACTGTTCCCAGGAATAGCTGAAAACTGGACTCTGGGGCAGGGGAGGGAAAGGTAATCTCAAAGTTGGGTGCAAAGGGATGTGAGGATAGAGAGTGGTAACAGAAGGATTTGGGGAGACTCGATGAATATATAAAAATAGATAAAAAGGGTTGGGTCCATCAACACTCTATTATGGAAGAGGAGGAGCTAATGGGACCTCAACCCTCCCTGAGGGTTTATATAAATTTTATGACTAATTGGGGAAGGAGAGACATTTTCTTCAGTGAAGTACTTATTATTATGGTGCACATGTTCCTGTAAACATGTTGCTGTGAGGCTAGAGAGATGACTCAGTGATTCAAAGCACTGGCTCTTCCAGAGGACTAAGGTTCAAGTCCCAGCACCCCACCCCCACCCAGGGCAGCTCACAGTGATCTGTGCTTCCAGGTGATCTGGCACCTTCATCTAGACTCCTCAGGCACTTGGCATGTGCATGGTGCACAGGCACACCTGTGGGCAGAGCACCAGCGTACATCAAAAGTAAAAACAAAATGATCGTTTTTAAAAATGCATGTTCTGGGCTGGAGAGATGGCTCAGCCGTTAAAGGCTAGGCTCACAACCAAAAATAAAAATGCATGTTCTGTGAGGGACCTTATTAATGAAAGTCACTGGCTCACCAAAAAACAAAACAAAACAAAACAAAACAAAACAAAACAAAACAAAACAAAAAAAATGTTGTGAAAAGGAAGGGGATTTTCGGGAATGAGAGTGACAAAGGGGTAGGGAATGGATGGGTGAACATGGTGGAAATGCATTACTGCCTATGGAAACATCGCAGCAAAGTTCATTGCTGAGCATAATTACCATATGTTAATTGAAAACATTAAAAAGACTTAATTGAGGCCTCAGATGTCTTGCCCTCTCTATCGTACAGCAAGAAGGCAATCAAGAAACAAGTTCTTACCAGATACTGAGTACAGCCGTAATCTTGATCTTGGACTTCCCAGATTCCAAACTGTGATGGAGGACAAACTTTTATAATTGATGAAAGACCTAGTTTGTTCGGCCATTTCCTCAGTCTCTGCTCCTTCTTTGTCCCTGCAATTCTTATAAGCACTATAAATTTTGGGTTGAAGGTCCAGGGTTTTGTGGGAGGGTTGGTGTCCTTATCCTTCCACCGGAAGTCCTACCTGGCTTCAGGAGGTAGCCATGTCAGGCTCCATATCCCTTACTGCTGGGAATCTCAGCTAGAGCCACCCTCACAGACGCCCAGGAACCTCCCGCATCCCAGATCTCTGTCTGGTACACCCTAGAGATGCACCTTCCCACCCCCAACCCACCCCACACCACTGGAGTCGGGACTGTCCCTGAATCTGTTACCTGCCTATGGATCCTGTTCCCCAGCTGGGTTTCCTTGTCTAACTTTAGTGAGAAAAAACTTGCCTGGACTGCAGAGGCTTGATGTGTCAGGGTGGGTTGGTACCTGGGGGCAGGAGGGAACCCCCCTTTCTCATAGGAGAGGGAGAGGAGGAAGGGTTGGGAGAGGAACAGGCAGGTTTCACCAGCACGTAAAGTGGATAAATAATTAATTAATGGATAAGAACACCTAGTTCGTGGTGTTTTGATACAGTATGATGAACTGGCTAGGGTAGCACTCCATTTCCCAAATTCCTAATCTTTCCTGATTTATAATATGTTTATATTGTCCTCAGTTTCACCTGATAGCAACCTCCAAACATATCTCTACCTTCTCGGTCCTCAAAATACGATCTAAGAACATGGGTATAAATGTAAATGTAGCTGTATTTGTGCTATTTTGCCAGCAATCTTGCCACTGTTACTCTTTGAAACATTAATTCAAATATCGGTACAACAAGAAAGGTCAATAATATGTAATACTATTCCATGTGTAGAAGAATTTTAATCCAGGAACATGGCTTCTCTGGCAAGGGATCACATCCAAGACCTTCTAGGTCTGTGTGATCTGGCTAGAATGCAGACATGTGCTTAGTATACACCTTTAATTCCAAACAATGTAGGCAAAGTTAGTTTGTAGAATGAAGCAGCCATGTTTGAAAGTGACATCTAATTGAGAGGCAAAGTGAGGAATGAGATAAAGATTTGACTGAGTGAGTCAGAGATAGGATTCATCTAACCCTCACAAGAAAATATAGGAAAGAGAGGCTATTTAAGAGCAGCAGCAGCAGGAGAGAGAGAGAGAGAGAGAGAGAGAGAGAGAGAGAGAGAGAGAGAGAGAGAGAGAATTTTCTACAAGCCTGGACTTGAGGGCTTCAGCCTCCCTTTACTAACCTAGGTCTAGAATGTCCCAGCCTCCAAGACTGACTGATGAATAAGTGCATTCTTTCTAGCTCTTTCTGAACTCTGGCTGGCTGGTTCAACTCAGCTATTCTGGCCAAGCTCCTCTCCAAACTACCTAATTCAAACTGGCTTCTCTCCACTTCTGATTGGATTACTCTGCTTAGAAAAACTGCCTCTGAACTTTCTGAATTGAACTCTCCAAACTGAACTGACTGGCGCTCTCTCTCTCTCTCTCTCTCTCTCTCTCTCTCTCTCTCTCTCTCGCTCGCTCGCTGCTGCTGCTGCTGCTGTTCTTAAATAGCAGCCACAGCAAACTACACTAAGTCTTTCAGCACTGTGCACTGAAAAACCATTTTCAAAGACATAAAGACCACTCGACATAATCGAATCAGCCTATGTGATTTGCTACATCAACACGGTGAAGGGCTGGAACCATATGAATGTCTCTATTGGTGCAGAAAAAGATTGGATGAAATTTAGCATCGTCTTAATAAGCTGTAATTAGGTAAAAAAAAAAAAGGTACAGGGGGACGTGCCTGAACATAATAGGTGCTTATATAATAAGGCAACTGCTACACATAATGAGTCAGGAAGCACCAAAAGCTTCCTCACTAAGGTCTGGGAAAAGAGAAGGATGCCCCCTGTCATCACTCTTATTCAGCACAGTACTGGAGTCCTAGACAGAGAAATCAGTTGGAAGAAAAGAAAAGAAGGAAAGGAAAGAAGGAAGGAAGGAAGGAAGGAAGGAAGGAAGGAAGGAAAGAAGGAAGATAAAAGGCAAACAGCCAGGCAGGCAAGAATAATTATCCAAAGATCCAAAGAAGAATCAAGCTGTCACAATTGGGAGATGGTAATTACAGATAAAGAAAACCTCAAAGACTCTGCCAAAAGACAATTACAACCAAAAATGAATTCAGCGATGCTACAGAATACAGAACTCAGCATAGAAAATCCAGTAGCACAGAAAATGATCTGAAACGGAAATCAAGACAGTATTTTCAACATCTCTTAATGATAAAATACCGAAGAAAAATTTTAGTCAACAGAAAATATATTAATATTTATTTAATTAAAGTTATAAACATTAAAGAAAATCAAGATGTCCCCCCCATGAAAAGAGACCCTGTGTTCATGCATCAATGTTATTAGAATGATCACAGTATTGGAAGAGTTCTGCAGATTCAATGAAGACCCAAAGATATTGTGTTGTTACTATTTTGTATGTGTTGTGTGTGTGTGTGTGTGTGTGTGTGTGTGTGTGTGTGTGTGTGACTCAGTTCCCTCATCTACCTTTATGTAGGCTGCAGGGATGAAACTTGGATCACCAAGCTCACACTGCAAGCATCTTTATCCACTGAGCATTTGAACCAACTCCCAATGATAATTTTAACAAAACTAGCCAGAAAAAAAAATCTTAAAGTTGTGTAGAAACACACACACACACACACACACACACACACACACACTTCCACCACCACGACCACCACGGCATGGTGGTTTAAAACAGAACTACCAGATACATGGTCCAGCACAAATGGACAACCTACTGTGTGCTGTGTGAGAGCACTCTGCTGCACAGAGGAGCCACTGCTGGATACCCCTCTGTTACACAAATGGTAGGTCCAACTTTGTCCTCATCACTTGTCCCCAATACTGGGGACTCCACACACATGATCTCCTCTAAACCTAACTGTCTCTCAAAGGGCCCCACCTCCTACCCCATCCCACTGGGAAGCAGAAATTCCATACGTAAAACTGGAAGGAACAAAATAGGACATCGCAGAATCACACCATCTTACAAATACAGAAACGATTACATCTGAAGATCAAACAATTTGCTTAAAAACACAGGCCTTAACCAAGCAAATGAGAGAGGGAGAATTCGAGTATAGGAAAATTTTCTCCCTCACACTGTGTTCTTCACTATTACCCTACACTATCTCTGAGGTAAGGAATGCAATATCCTATCTCCAATTTACAGAAAATGATACAGCAAAATTAAGTCACCTACCCCAAGTCATATACCCAAAAAGTATAAACACTATCACCACATGGTTAACTATAAAAGGAGAAAGGGAGTTGGGGATTTAGCTCAGTGATAGAGCGCTTGCCCAGCAAGCAAGTGCAAGGCCCTGGGTTCGGTACCTAGCTCCAAAAAGAAAAAAAAAAAGAAGAAGAAGAAGTAAATAATAGGAGAAAGGGATCACATACTCAATATGTCAATTATTTTGGTTCTTCTCAACTAATCCTTTTGTGGCTCTGATGTAAAGGATATGGGTGGAGTTTGTTACAGAGGGGGCCCTGACTTAGACTTAAATGACACACGCAGTCATCATCCTCAGGACTAAAATAGACATGTGAGGTAAGCAAGGCCTAGAGGACAGAAGCACTTACTCTTCAGGCTCTGACACAGCATGACAGGAGCCTGAGTCAAAGCTATGTATCAACTAAGAACGGAAAGCATGGCATTGTGCCATCTGACTGGACATGAGTCATTCTTCAGTTTGTGATAAATTCCTTTGAGGGGTAAAGTACCATGTTGGTGTAACCCGGGTCACCCGTCCATCCCGGGAAGACAATGAACTCGAGGAGGAAAGTATACAGAGCAAGTCGGGAAACAAGAATAACAGATCCCTTCTACAACTATGGGACTATAGCCGGGAATGTGCCATTACTCCAAAAGCAATGGACAAAGAAGTGGACGGAGGTCTCCAACGGAAAGAAGCAGTAGGTTATCCCAAAATCTGAGCAAGAACCCTTTTCGTTTGGTTGGTACATTAGTACAAAATCTGGTTGGCTGCAAAGCTGAATTTTATTGCTCAATTTATGGGTAGCATGAGTCTCCCAAACACAAAGTCAGTGAGGAAGTAATCTCCTTGGGAAACGGACTGAACTCATAATTTTGATGTATTTTTGTATAATTAGGAGGGTTCATGCAAGGACTTGTGTTTATAGCAGTGGTTGTAAGGAGATTGTCACCATTTGCTATTCTTCACCTTTTATTTATGTCTTACTCAAAGCCTCTGCTCACAGGGGTCACTGCTCACTGGAAACTTGGTTGCTACGCCAGCTCCACACAGTGGAATAAAATTGCCTGTTGAGTCTTTTGGGGGATAGGGCTGTTTTGCTTTGTTGTTTTGTTTTCTTTATGTGTCTATGTATGGATGTAGTCATATGTAGTGCATGTGCATGCATGTGTGCGTGTACAAGTGTACACGTGCATGTGGTCGGCAGAAGCCAGTGTCGGGAGTCTTCCCCAAACTCTTTCTACCTTACTTCTTGAGCCAGGATTCCTTCCAGAACCTGGAGCTTATGGGTTAGGGTAAGCTGTGTGGCCAACAAGCTCTAAGAACCTATCTGTAGCTGAATGTCCTGCACTGGGATGCAAGTATGCACGGCCATACCCAGTGTTTTACATGACAGTTGAGGGTGCAAACTCAGGGGCTCATGCTGGCATGGCAAATGCTTTAGCCAACTGAAACAGCTCCCTACCACCTTGCTTAATTTTTAAGGTGAGTCTTACAATGTTGCCCAGGCTGGCCTAGAACTCCTAAGCTTGAGACAGGAGTCTTGAGTAGCTGTAACTATAGGAGCACATCTTAAAAATTATCCTTGTGGGGTTGGGGATTTAGCTCAGTGGTAGAGCGCTTGCCTAGCAAGCACAAGGCCCTGGGTTCAGTCCTCAGCTCCAAAAAAAAAAAAATTATCCTTGCTATTTTACAGCTCTTAGGTGGTTTTTGTGCCTCAGCCAGTTTGACAAAGTTAACATTCACAAAGAGAGAGTGTTTGCGTTAATGATTGATGAATATGAGGCCGAGAGAGATTAAGGCAAACACACAAGTTCGTGACCTTTGTATACTGTGAAGCCAGGTTCATTCCGACTTCGATGGCTGCTGATGGCACTGTTTAACTAAAAAAAAAAAAAAATCACATCTTAACAGCACCTCTAACATTTGTAGCATTAATGTTTCCATTACAAGACACTGGTATGCACTCAGTCCAGGCAGCAGGATTCACCGCCTAACAG